>NC_056733.1:424189475-424342046 GCF_019279795.1 Protopterus annectens | reverse complement strand
CTTCCCCAACAAAATGTCACTGAGAAATTCTGTTAAAATGTAGGCTTTAATAAAATGAAGAAATAAAAAACACAAATTGTGCTGTTCAAGTTGCAGGTCAAACAGGATAAGCGCTTTCAGTTAAAAAAAAAAAAAAACCTTCTTCAGATCCTAGTGTGTAGACCTGACTTGCTGCTGTTAAATAAAGATCCTTAATTGCTCAGCCAATCACATACAGCAATCAGATGCACGCCTTCCTTAAGCCTCCATTTCATTTCTTAATTAGGCTTCTCTTTTTCAAAATACGTTTAATAGGAAGTACTCTGTTGAGCCTTGGAAATAAATTAACTCTGAGGTTTATGATCCATTTGCTTTCTTCCTTTTCAGTTTTGTTGACAATGTCTCTTCCACGGAGGTTAGTAGTCACATTTGAGATAACCATAAAGCTAAATGAATGCCCTGGATTTTCATACACATGTCCATATAGGGCATTGGTTACCGCTTTATTCTTGATGTCTAACAGATGGCAAAGTATCCGTTCTTTTAACTTTCTATTGGTCTTTCCTACATAATAGGCTTGGCACAAATTACAAGTGCCAACGTATATAACATTCTTGGTGTTGCATTTAGCAAAACCAGGGAACTTATAGCATTTGTTAGTTACCAGATGGACAAAACTGTTGGAACATTTAATGTGGCTGCAAGCTTTGCAAAAGCCACATTTCCAAGTTCCTAACCTATTTTTTCCTTCTGTACTCTGCTTGTTAGGTATTCCATCATAGTTGCACAATAAATCTTGTTCTTCTTGTTTTTATAACCAAACTTAGGTGTTTCCCCACAATTCTCTTAATTTTACTGTCAGCAGTTAAGACTGGCCAAAATTTCTTGATGGTTTCACAGACATCAAAGGAGTTAGTGCTGTAGGTCATCATGCATCTGAGACTGTTGCTGTTCCCACCTTTCTTCGCATCACTCTGCTTCCGTTTCGAATAGTACGGTTGCCCTTTGTTGTATGAAATGGACATTGCTTTGCCTTTACTCATGACTAATTGTTTTTCATTATAGCCTCTTGAAGCAAAATTCTGTTAAGAGTTTGTCTTGTTCCTTCAGAAAATCATAGTCAGTACAGAGCTTGGATATCCTAGTCACTTGATTTTCAACAGTATTCTGAAAAACATGTCTTGGGTGCATGCTATTGTAGTATATCATATGGTTCTTACAATTTGGTTTCCTGAATATAGTGGTGCCAATTCCTTTGCTATTATTCATTGAAATTCTCTCGTCTAAGAACTCTATCTCATTTGCTGACGTTTTCACTTTGAATCTTAGAAAGCTAGTCGTACTTGTTAAATAGTTGACAAAATCATTTAGGCGTTGTATACTGCCCTTCCATAGGAATATATCATCATCCACAAACCTATTGTAAAAGATGATGCATTCCTTCCATTCATTTTTCGTATCCATTTCCCATTGCCTTTCCCATTCAGCTAGGACTATATTGGCATAGCTGTTTGCACAGGGGGTGCCCATGGCTACCCCCCATTTCTGCCAATAGTTGCTCTCACCATAGAGGAACACATTGCTCTCCAGGACCAATTCCAGGAAGCTGCATACTAGAGTCATATCCATGTTTACTTCAAAATGAGAGGCAAAGTCCCTTACTGCTTCTATTCCTAGATCGTTGGGTATGCAAGTGAATAAATTGTTGACGTCCATCTTCACCAAAATGAGGCTGTCTATGCAGCTTTCTTGCTCCATTCTTTCATACAGTCTCTCCAGCAGCTGACCAGTGTCCCTCAATACAGTATGTGTGAAAGGCAACAACTTCTTGAGTTCAGTTTCCACATAGGTTTAAATGGGCTCATTGACCCATCCTCTCCCCAAAACTATTGGTCTCAAAGGGGCTTCAACACTGTTCTTATGAATCTTAGGCAACCTTTTTGATAACAGGTATAGTTGGATATACCATTTCAAGAAAGTCATATAGATTTTTATCAATTGCTCTAGTCATTAATTTGTTATGCAGGACATTCTTTACTGAGGAATTCAAACTGTCTACTTGATACTTCTCGATTTTGTGGTATGTATCACTATGGCTTGACATATCCTGCATTTTCTGGGCATACTGTATTAAATTCATCACTATTAAAACTCCTCCTTTGTCAGCTGGCCTGAAAATAATTTCTTTCATTGTTTGCAATTCTTTTAACGCCTGAAACTCGTCCTGTGTTAAATTGTAATAGTGTTTACTTTTTCCTTTTGACCTCCGTTCAAACACCTCATTCTCACATAACCGTAAGAACATCTCCACAGTGGGATGATTGCTGGGGACAAAGGAACTTGTTTTTTTTCAACACAGACAATGTTTAGTTTGTACCAGTATTTATTTTCATTGTCAAAAAGACACTTCAACGTAACGTTCCTACCAAAGCACCTTAAGTCCGTCACTCAGTCAGGTCAGAACGTTTTGAGGCTCTAAAGCTCAAGCCTCTTTGCAGAACACTCTTTTGGGTAGCTGTCTGCTCATAATCGGATACATTAATTACCAACAAAATTGATTCATCTAAGCTCATTGAGGTTCCTAAGTTACCTTTCTCTTTTTCCTCTCTCTGCTTTCTGACCTGGATCTCACAACACATTTCTGTGTTAATAAAAAAGGGATTTGGTGTAACAAAGGTGCATGGACAGATCCTTTCTTTGGTATCACGTTCGGAACTATTTCACTTGAAGGCTGAATGCTTCCTGCCGACGCAGTGTCTACATTCGCTGCATTATCATTTTCTGTTAGTTATGTAATGACCTCGAGCATACCAGTCATTATTAACTATACTGTCATTAGTCCTATTGTTAGGAGTATTGCGAGAGGCTAATTCAGGATGTTGCCCATTAGTGTTTATATTACTATGTACTTCAGCATGTATATTCACACTAGAAAGTCCTGTGTCTCACAGGTACATTTCCCATGTTGTCAGAGCGTTCTTTTCTATCTGGTGCTCTCTTATCCCTCGGCCACTTAAACAGGCGACTGTTGGTAAAATCAGAATAATCTCTCTTCAGTTTAATTTTTATATTTTTCAATTTGTTCTCATAGGTTTCCAATTTATCTTGCAGGGTTTCTAGCTTAAACTAGCAGCTATCGGGTAATCGCATAGTTTCCATTTGCTTTTGCTTACATTCAATAAGAGCAGAAACCTCATCTTCATGTGGCTTAAAGTAGTCTATTAGCAGCTGTATGTAACAGAAGCTTGTCTCCATGTTAATCTCCTGCATTTGGCCAGATCATCGGGGTAGGTGTTCCCATAGTTGGGCATACACCTAATTCTCAATCCCCTCCAGTATCACATTATGATGTAGACACGCTTCCATGTGAAATCGCTGCCATTGCAGCCTCTTGAGCTTATAGGCTGCATTCTCAACTTCTCTAAAGATGTTATCAAATTCTTCATTAAAGTCTGTAATCGGTTCCTGATTCACACCAGTCTTTATATTGATATCAGATAAAGGATTGTGCATACCTGCATTAAATATAGTATTAGTTTTCCGACCATTTTCCATCACAAAATACAGTGTTGACACCAAAGCAGTAACAAATAACAACTGTGTGAGGTGTGAAGGTAAAAAAACAAGCACAAACAACCAAACCAAAAACCTCCTCCAGAGGAAGCCTTAATAGGCAAAAATAGTAAAATGAAAATAGGCTTCCACCACAACAAAAAGTTCACTGAGAAATTCTGTTAAAATGTAAGCTTTAATAAAATGAAGAAATAAAAGCACAAATTGTGCTGTTCAAGTTGCAGGTCAAACAGGATAAGCGCTTTCAGTTAAAAAAAACCTTCTTCGGATCCTAGTGTGTAGACCTGACTTACTACTGTTAAATAAAGATCCTTAATTGCTCAACCAATCACATACAGCAGTCAGAGGCATGCCTTCCTTAAGCCTCCATTTCATTTCTTAATTAGGCTTCTCTCTTACAAAATAGGTTCAATAGGAACTATTCTGTTGAGCCCTGGAAATAAATTGGCTCTGGGTTTCATGATCCATTTGCTTTCTTCCTATTTTTTCTATGCTTCTATATGTTTTTCTATGATTCCTGAGTGGGCAATGGTATCATAGGTTCATATGTAGGTACTAGGCTATCGGCCCAAGGGCCTAAGTAAGCCTAGCCAACAAGGTTCCCTGGCTTACGTCACCCAAGAAAGTTAATTTCCTGTGCCGCTGTCGAGCAGAACCACAGAAGTGATTTCCCGGGGTGTATTTCCTATTTCCCATCCACTTATCAAGATTTTTCTTGAAGAGTGCTAATGAGGAACTTTGCTTTACATAGATGGGTAGCTTGTTCCAGAGTATAGGAAGTCTCTGGGACAGGAATCTATTCTTCCAGCATGTCCTGTTTATTGTGGTGACTAGGTTGAGGTCCCTAGAGCATGCAGCTCGGAGGGATTGGGATGTCTGTAGGTGTAGCATGTCCAACAGCTTTGGGTTTAACATAGCTGTAAATGTTAGGCAGAGATGATCTCGGAGAAGGCAATATGCTACAGAGTAAAGCTAGAGTTTTTTGAGACGGTCAGTGTAGGGCATCTGTTTGAGGCCAGTAATCCTCTTTGTGAGATACTTCTGTGGCCTTTTCAGCTGCTACAGATGTCTTGTAAGGTACATTCCAAAAGGGGCGTTGTACTCTATAATGGGTCTAATGAGTGCCGAGTAGAGGGTAACCATGATCTCTTTTTTTTTTCCTGGATGAGAACCCTTTTGTGATGAGGTGTGCCACATAGATGGTTTTCCTGACTACAGTGGCGATGTGATTATCAAAGGAGAGACTGCTATCCACCTGTGTCCCAAGGTCTCTTATCACACATTCGGCGTTAAGTAGACTGGTGTTCATGTGGTAGCTCATGGGTATAGAGTTTTTACCAAAGGGGATGACAGTGCACTTCTTGGCATTGAGCTTGAGCCCATGCCTCTGACAGCAGGGATCTGTCTCAGTGAGGCCCTTCTGTAGGATGTCCACATCATTTGGGGACTCGACTATGGCTCTTAGTTTGCAGTCATCTGTGAACTTCGTTAGCCAGAGGCCTTCTGTGTTATCCTGTACTTCAGAGAAGTAGATGCCAAACAGGAGAGGTCCCAGGACTCAACCCCGGGGTACTCCACTTTTCACTGGTTTGAAGTCAGATTTGGAGTCTGCAACATTTACAGTGTGGGTTCTGGCAGTGAGCCAGTTGGTAACCCATGTTGTGACGTAGGTATTTATACCTAGTTTAGTGATATTAGCTATAATTCCAGAATGGGGGATGGTGTTGAAAGCCTTGGCGAGGTCAGGATAGGCTGTGTGTGAGCCACCTTACCCTAGTCTATGGCTTTGGTGACTGCCTCAAAGAACCCGATCAGATTCAGAAGGCATGATCTGCGTTTCACAAACCCGAACTGCGTGAGGTCCAGAGTTTGGAAGTTGCCAATGTCTTTGTTTCTGTTACATGATGATAATGTTCCATGGCTTTGCAGACCAGGCTTGTCAGGCTAATAGGGCGATAGTTCCCAGGATCAGTGGTGGCTCCCCGTTTGTGGAGTGGAATAACTGTTGCTGTTCGCCATTCAGTGGGCAGAAAGCCTGACATGAGACTATGATTGAACAGGGTGCTTAGGTGGGGAGCCAGTTCGTTCTGAAGTTCGTGTAAAACGCAGCCATGGATGCTATGTTTTTGGTTTTAGAGAGTGCAGCTTTTACCTGCATAAATGTGATTACAGGGACTGTGCATTCTTCCTGTATAGATATGGGCCCTTTAGGGGGGTAAAGTTAGCACTGAACCTATCTGCCAGGATGTTTGCAATATCAGTTGGTTCTGTAATTTTCATACCATTGTGTAGCAACTCAGAGCAGATCTGGTTGTTGCCATTGAGATTCTTGACATAGCTATAGAATGCTTTGTGGTTGCCCTTTGAATCTGTGGCGATTTTGTTTTCGTAGCTAGCTTTGGAGGATCTTATAAGGGATCTCAACTTCTTACTGAGGCTGACCAGGGAGCTCCTCCACTCATGGGATTTTACTTTTTTTTTTTTTTTTTTGCAACAGCTTCTTCCTTCTGTTGTGGAGTTTGTTTATGGCAGGGGACCACCAGATTGGCTTTTTTTTTTTGGAGGATAGTGTCTTGGTTCTGTTTGGGATAGCACGATCCATGCACTCGTGTAATTGCTTAGAGTGCATTTGTGTAGGATTCAGCAGTCGTAACTGTATTGTCCATTTGCATGGGTGTCATGAAGTTCACCACTTCTGTCTTAAGCATGAAGTTGGCTTTGGATAAATTTTTTGCCGTGGTTTTTCTTAATGGTGGGTGGGGGTGAGATGTGGATATCTAGGGAGAGTAGCTTATGGTCGGATCTGACCAACGAGGAGTTGACTTCGGGTGTGGAACACCGGTCACTCATGTTAATGACTAGGTCTAGGATATTGTTGCCCCTGGTGGGGGTGTGGATAAGTTGATCCAGGGCATTGGAATTTATGAATTCCAGAAAGCGTTGAGTGAAGGAGTTGGTACATGAGTAATTTTCCCAGTTAATGGTGGGGTAGTTGAAATCTCCCATTATTAGGGTGTTTGGTTGAACCCTAATATTTTCCAGTATATCAAGAAAAGAGGAGTGGGAATCCTGGGGCATGGTGGGGGATCTGTAGCAAGCTACAATTTAGATTGCAGTTTTGCCCAGAGTTAGTTGCACTTGGATAACCTTGGATGTATTATGCTGCGCAACTAGCCTGGAGGTGTGGATATCCTTAATGAATATGGGCACACCACCTCCTTTGGTGTTCTGGTCCAGGTTATATGGCCGAAAAGTGTGGTATGAGTTCTAGCCTGGTAATGCAGGGGTGCTCTGTAGAGCCTTGAACCAGGTCTCAGTTACTGCACAGATATCTATGTTCTCTATTTTGAGTGCCTCGAGAGTGCATTTTGAGATTTAGACTTTTAGCATTGAGTAGCATTAACCTCTGTTTTTTGCTTGCCTGTTCTTGTTACGGTGGTGAATTTGTCATTTGAACCTTGCCTAAAAAAGGCACTATAGGGGCGGCAAAAGCCTTAGCCAGTATCCGGAATCCCAGGGGAGACAGGTGCAGGCCATCTCTGGCAAAGCATCGTGGTCTGTTGACCATGTCGTCCCAGGCAGACAGGTACTGGATCCCCTTAGACTGACACCAGAAGTTAAGCCAATTGTTGAAGTCAGTCATTTTGTCCTTGTACTGTGGTATCATTCTGGGTGATGGCAGGATGCTACTCCGGGCTAGGGTCATACCTGACTGGGCTACAAGATTGGAGAGCTCTTCCATGTCTCTCTTTATGTAGTCCAGGGAGGTACGTCTCAGGTTGTTCACACCAACATGGACAGTGACAGAGCCATATTTGTACTTGTTGTGGAGTGAACCGAGTGCATGGGTTATGTGGCGGATCCTGGCACCTGATAAGCAGTTGACTGTGACTTTCTCCTTGTTTAGCCTGGTGAGTGGGACATCAGTGTGCCTGACTATAGAGTCACCTATGACTAGTGTGTTGGGTACGTTGTTTTGCCTTATGGGCTGTGGTTTATTGGCACACTGAGTCTGTGGGCTATGTGTCATTTGGGTTGTGTTGCAGGGGTGGAGGTTGCTTGCGTTTCTGCTTTGGAGGTCTCTGTTGCTTGAGCAGAGTATTATTGAGAGCCTTAGTGAATGTTTTTGTTTCTGTGTAGATTTTGGTGGTGTAGGTTTAGTGGGACTATGTGAAGAGTGTGGTGTGGTGCAAGTGTTTACCTTCTCCTCTTGACTGTCAAGTTCAGTCTTGGTTGGAGAGAGCTTTACCTCCAGTTTGGCTAGATAAGTGCATCTTTCACAGGTTGTGGTGTTGGGTGGTAGGAGGAGAGGGTTTTCTGTGTACATGAGGCAATTGCTACATTGCCCTAAGATGCCTAGATTCATCAGATAGACAGGAGAGAACGCTGGGAGCTGACCCTTGGACATGGCTGAATAAAAAACTACTTTTCTCTAGACAAGCGAGGAAAGTGAGTAGAAGACCTGTTTTTCTCTAAGCAAGTGAGGAAAGTAAGTACAAAAAGTGTTTTCCTCTAGGTAAAGAGGAAGGTTGCATAGGTTCATAGGTTCATACTAGGCTATCTGCCCTAGGGCATTTATAAGCCTAGCCAGAGTGTGTTTGACTTTCGCCACCCATTTTAAAGTAATTTTGCTATGCCCTTTTTCGAGGTTAGTATACTGTGCCTCTGTCTAACAGTGACACTGAAGTGATACCCGGGGTAAACCTACAATCTCCCATCCACTCATTAAGATTCCTCTTGAAGAGAGTCAGTGAGGGACTCTGCCTAACCTGGACTGGGATTTTATTCCAGAGTGAAGGGAGCCTCTGGGTTATGAATCTGTCCCTCCAGCATGTCCTATTTATTTCAGTGCTGAGGCTCAAGTCTCTCGAGCTCGTAGCTCGATGGGATTTGGATTTTCTGAGGTGCAGCATGTCCATTAATTCCGGATTGGACATGGCTTTATACGTCAGGCACAGATCGCCTCTGAGCAGGCGGTATGCCACTGAGTAGAGCTGGAGTTTCTTTAACACCGGGAAGCATATGGCATCTGTTTGAGCCCTTTGATCCTCTTGGTGAAGTACTTTTGGGGGTTTTCCAGTTGCTGCAGGTGTCTGGTAAGGTACATCCCAAAAGGGGCATTGTACTCTATTATGGGCCTGATGAGGGATGAGTAAAGAGGCACGATTACCTCCCCTGATCTAGATGTGAATCCCTTCATGATTAGGTGGGCTATATAAAATGTTTTTATAACCACTTTGGCCACATGGTTGTCAAATGAGAGATTGCTATCAACTTGGGTCCCCAGGTCCCTAATTACTTATTCTGTACTTAATGGATTACCACCTGTGTGGTAATTTGTGGGCACTTTGTTTTTGCCAAAGGGGATGACTATACACTTTTTGGCGTTTAGCTTGAGGCCATGGCTCTGGCACCAGTTGTCTGTTTCTATGAGGCCCTTTTGGAGGATGCTTGTGTCGGTTGGAGTGTTGATTATGGCGCCCAGTTTGCAGTCATCTGCAAACTTGGTCAGCCACAGTCCTTCCGTGTTGGCCTGTACCTCCGAGAAATATATACCGAACAAGAGAGGTCCCAGGACTGAGCCTTGTGGGACGCCACTTGTAACTGGTTTGGAGTCTGACATGGCTCCAGCAATTCTAACCATGTGGGTTCTGTCCATGAGCCAGTTTGCAACCCATCTAGTGACATAGGGGTTTATATTTAAGCTGGTGAGCTTATCTATAATGCCCGAGTGGGGTATTGTATCGAAGGCTTTTGCGAGGTCCAGGTAGGCTGTGTGGACCACCTTCCCCTCGTGAATGGCCTTAGTGACTGTTTCAAAGAAATCAACCAGGTTTAAGAGGCAGGATCTGCCCTTAACAAAGCCAAACTGGGTAGGATCCAGTTTCTGTAGGTCCCCAATATCTTTATTAATGAGGTCCATGATGATCCTTAACATAGCTTTGCAGACCAAGCTAGTCAGGCTTATGGGGCGATAGTTTCCAGGATCCGATGGGAAACTAGCGCAAACGCATGCTGTAGTAATTTGTAGCTTTAGTGCTAACAACAAGTTCTGATCAAGTGCTGAGCACGAATAAGCATATTGAAGTGCGAAACTAAATCTGTACCTGGATCTTGTGGTAGATAGGCTACCTAGTGCTTACCACTCTCGCTGATAAGTTAGAATGCTTCCCTCCAATACTGAAAGGCTTGGGGGCTCAGAAACTTACAAACAGTCCTGGATACAGCAAATCTGTATCTGGACTAGATTAGTTACAGGAAAGGTGGGAAACTAGCACAAACGCAGGCTTTTAAACCAGAAAGTTGAAAGATATGGAAAAGCTGCCCAAACGGCCAATAAACTACAATTTCTGGGTCAGAAACCACTCTTGTGGTAGGTAGGCTACCTAGTGCTTACCACTCCCACTGATGAGCTAGAAGGCTTCCCTCCAACATAGAAAGGCTTTTGGGGCTCAGAAGTTTATAAACTGTCCTGGTTATAGCAGATCTGTATCTGGAATAGACTAGTTACAGGAAAGGCAGGAAAGTAGCTATTTTTTTTATAAAGTGGAAACAGAGAAAGGAGAAACGGAAGATAATTCAAAATTAAGGAAGTGGCTTGCCCTTCACAAATGTTCACTCTGTATTGGGTAGAATGAGCTAGTGACACTAGACTTGGAATAGAGATGGGACTTGTATGAGTGCCTGAAGTCAAAATATGATCTCACTGTAGTCGGTGTAGTGAGCAAATGAGATAGACACAGGAGGAGTGTTCAGACACAAATTTACAGGACGGGCGGGGAATTCCAAAGCTACCAGGATTAATACCAAAACAAGAACAGGGAGGGAGGCCAGGAAACTAACTGCAGAGAGAGAGAGAGACCACAGTATTCTATGAAACAGTTAAATAGAAAAATAAATAG
The DNA here is from genome assembly GCF_019279795.1 of Protopterus annectens. Classification (NCBI taxonomy): domain Eukaryota; kingdom Metazoa; phylum Chordata; order Ceratodontiformes; family Protopteridae; genus Protopterus; species Protopterus annectens. The sequence goes on along the minus strand of NC_056733.1, from coordinate 424,331,592 downwards.
CTACAGAGAGAGACAGGCCACAGTATTGAATGAAACAATTAAATAAACAGAAAAATAAAATGCAGTACAATCTTTAAACACTGCAAGGTTGGACTTCTCTCAGCTAGTAATGCAGTTGATTGTAGGTATGTAGCAGAAGCCAAACAACTCTGATATTGAGCAGTAATAAATTCAAAGATATGTGACTTCTTCTTTCGGCTTTTCCCATTTAGGGGTCGCTGCAGCGGATCACCTGTCCGCTCATGATTGGCAGTGGAGTTTTACAGTGTCGAGTTGCCAGCCCGGCGCCCAACCTTCCACAGAAGGCACACACGCACTCGCACCTAGGGCCAATTTAGAATGTCCAATCCACCTACAGCATGTCTTTGGGATGTGGAAGGAAACCGGAGCACCTGGAAGAAACCCACGCGACCACAGGAAGGACATGCCTACTCCGCACAGAAGGCACCCCAGCCGAGAATCGAACCAGAGAACCTCTTGCTGTGAGGCGGCAACGCTAACCGCTGCACCACCGTGGCCGCCCATTCAAAGATATGTGACTAACACTTATAAATACAGGGAAACCCTCTAGGCTAAGAGTTTAGCACTGAATATCAATGAAGTGAAACACAATAGCCCCCACTTACTGCAGACAGAGAGAGAGAGAGAGAGAGAGAGAGAGACCACAGTATTCTGTGAAACAGTTAAATAGAAAAATAAATAACTACAGAGAGACACAGGCCACAATTTTCAATGAAACAATTAGAGAGAGAAATAAAATGCAGTACAATCTTTAACGCTGCAAGTTTGTACTCAACTTGGCTAGTAATGCAGTTGCAAAGGCCTTAACCAGATCAAGGTAGGCTGTATGAACCACCTTTGCTTCATCCACAGCTCTGGTGACTGACTCAAAGAAGTCGACCAAGTTGAGCAGGCATGATCTACCCTGCACAAAACCAAACTGTGTGGGATCCAGAGTTTAGAGATTCCCTATATTTTTGTTTATTAGGTACATGATGTGTTCCATAGCTTTGCATATCAGACACATCAGGCTAATGGGGCGATAGTTCCCAGGGTTTGTAGTCTCTCCTTCTTTGTGGAGAGGGATGACTGTAGCAGTACGCCATTCAGTAGGGACAAAGCCTGAGGTGAAGCTCTGAAGTTCATGTTGAACGAAGCCAGGGATATTGTCAGGTCCCATGGAAGCTGCATTCTTGGGCTTGGACAGTACTGTTTTAACCTGTGCAGCAGTAATACTGGGTGTCTGGCAATCAACTGGTATTGTGGTTGGTCCTTGGGGGGGGGGGGGGTAAAGTTGGCACTGAATTTGTCAGCCAGTAGATTGGCAATATCTGTTGGCTTGGTATAGGAGTTACCATTGTGCAGTAGCTCAGAGCAAATCTGGGTATTGCCACGGAGATTCTTATAGAAAGCCTTGTGGTTGTCTTTACTATCTGCTGCAATTCTGTTTTCATAGCTAGCTTTAGAGGATTTGATGAGGGATCTCAAATTTTTGTTGAGGCTGATGAGGGAGTTTTACTAGTCTTGGGACTTGTTCCACATCGGTTTCCTCCTTCTTTTGTAGAGTTTGTTTATGGCAGGGGACCACCAGATTGGCTTCCTTTTTTTGGAGGAGAGCATTTTGGTTCTATTGGGTATGGTGAGATCCATGCATTTTTGTACGTGTTTGTACAGTGCATTGGTGTATGATTTGGCGGTCATGCAACTATACTCCATTTGCATGGGTGCCATGAAGTTAGCACCTCTATTTTTAGGAGCCCAAAGTTATCTTTGGAGAAGTTTTTCATGGTGGTTACCTTTGGGGGGGGGAGATGTGGATTTCCAGGGTGATTAGTTTGTTGTCTGATCTAACCAGGGAGGAGTTAGCTATTGGTGTAGACCAATGGTCACCCATGTTAGTAATGACCAGGTCAAGACTGTTGCTACCTCTAGTGGGGGTAAGAACGAGCTGCTCAAGGGCATTTGAATTAGTGAATTTTAGGACGCGTTGGGCAAGTGTATTGGTACACGAGTAGTTTTCCCAATTACAAAGCCTCCTTAACCGGATGCATTCTCCGTAAGAAAATGAAGCTGAAGTATGTTGAGGATGGCAACTACTGTCCTACAAAAACTGTCCACCATCCATAAATTTCCCATGTACTGAAGTTATTAATTACTTTCATAATTTATATGCAGGTAGCCATGTACAGCTTTTCAGAGCATTACTCAGGTCCGTCACTCCCTAGTTCACAAGGTGGTGTTTGAGGTGTCCCTGAGCCAGTTTCTTCAGTTCCCGGTTTTATTAACTTAATACAAAAAAGAAGAGGAGGGGAGTTCCTAAATACATGACTGTACAGAGAGGGGAGTTCCTAAATACATGACTGTACAGAGGCAACTTAGATACTTGTAGAACAGGACCAGAGGCTTCAAACAATCTGACCAGATGTTTTTCTTCATGTCAGACGTGGGACAGGTTAGTATCCAAGCAGACTTTCTCCAAATGGATGGCAAATTGCATCTCCTCCTGTTATGAAATCACTGGGAGTCTTGCTGGACAGGTTGTGATATATGCCTCAATGGCATGCATTACTACTGCAGCCTTCTTAAAGAAATGTTTGTGAGACAGCCACTGGGTCCTATGCTCAGTCTTTTGAAACATTACAAAGTAGATATTCATTCAGAAAGTGTGGATCTAATTTCATCTTTGCTGTAGTTCAGGACTTGGTGGATCCCTGTCAGGTCTTGGTCAGGCATCTTCATTGTTTGGCAATGACTCATTCGTTTATGGATTTACTTCCGCATTGTTAGTTGTGTAATGTAATATGGAAGTGGCAGATTAGTTACCATAATGTCGGTGTTAAAAATAGTAGGATCCTTGCTGCATTAGAAACGCCCTTCCTCCTTTCCCTGTTTTTCTGTGGAGGGCACCTTAGTATACGTCTTTGTAGTCTCTGAAGGTTAACAACTTCTTGTATATCATTTTAGCATATATTTAGTATTGTTTGGGGATCTTTCTTCTGGTGGACAGTGATTTGAAAGTTTTGCATGTTAGGGTTATGGGATGTATTCATTCTGTATTCTCCTGTAGTTTAAGCTTTAGGTGTTGCACTTGGTGACCTGCATGTCAATAAAAAGAACCAAATATGATGTAGGGTGCAGTCTGTTTTTCATTTGAGTTTTCTTTTGGCATGTTTGTCATGGGAGGTGACTTTATACCTTGATTGGGGACATCTGACTGCTGCACAAGTCCAGCTAGGAGACTAACATTTGCTTGCTTCTAAATCCTGTTCATTTACAGTGCATCAGTGAGCCTTCTATTCAGGTATTTCTGGTTATTTATTTGTGTATTGATTGACATTAAATTACTGGGAAAGTCGACTGGATAGAAGCCCATTGTCAGCTGAGACCCAGAGGAAAAAGCTCCATATTATAAAAATACATTTTATGAACAGTAAATTTGCAGTCTTAAAAAATAAAACAAAAACATCTGCAGTTTAATTATAGCAAATTAAACGTAATATAAAAACATTGGTTATGAATCGAACTTGTATGATCATTTAATGTTTAGAAAAAATGTAGACCGTTTGTAGAGAAATTAAAGATAAGTTAGTCCTAATACAAATGGGAATTGCAGTATGAAGTTGAGGGAAGGATAGGCTTGTGGTATGTTTGTAGAGAAAGTCACGGAAGAGAATTTGATAGACGCAAGGAAGGGAAGAAGACAGAGTAAGGAGGCATAAGTAATGAAATGGTATTTGTTCACATTGAGAGAGAGTTTATCTTGGTTTTGAGCAAAAACAGAGCCAGTTTTTTAACTAGGTAGGCTTTTCAGAGTGTTCTTGAAAGATGCAAGGGAGGGTATTGCCTGATGGATACAGGTAGGAGTTCCAGGCCTTAGCAACCTTGTACGAATACAATGTCCAGCAGATTTGATAGGTTTGTAGATAGATGGGAGTTTTTGGTCACTGGATTGCAGTGACTGACTGGGAACATAGTTGTGTAGAATGTTTTTTAGTGCTGCATAGGCAGGTGGATGTTGGATAATTGTATAGGTGGTAAGAAGCTGTGTATAGGTTGATTTTAAGATGTTTTAACCAATGAGAAGTGCCCTCATACAATTGCACTTTCTCCAGTAGGAGATTGTACTGAGAGGAGAGAAGGCCATACTCTCCACCCCTCCAACAAAGGAGTTGGCTTCTAGTTACTCAGTCTTGCCCTCACATCCCCTCAGCCTGCTGTCTGGCTTCTGGAGTACTAATCATACTTGTTTGACAGGCATTGCAGATAGATGCTTTCCTTGTGAGTCACTTAAACAGGTACCATGTGTCTAATTTTTGTACATGGCTGGCTAGTAAATGAGACCACTTTAGGAGGCATTTAAATTGCAACCGGAATACTGCCAAAAATTATTTTGTTCACTTACTAACAGTTTTGCTGCAGGAACACAAGTGGGCATAAAAAAACGGCATTACATTTGCAGATCGTTTTATTTTAGTTACTAAAGTTTTTGTCACTGTGTACATTGATGCTGGGCTTGTGTGTAGAAATTATTTCCAGTATTTAGGAATGGTGTTTGATTAATTACTGTCTTAGTAATGCTGTTTAGAGTGTGAACTTTGTAGACTATTTCTTATGCACAGTTCCTTGACTTCTTGCACTAAAATAATTATCTTCTTCCATTGATCTCCTGGTTATATTTTTGTAATGCTTCTCCATTTTCTTTTTCAGGAATTCACATTTTTGGAGTTTGATTTGGAGCCACGAAAAGGAAGCTTTTTTCTGTTTTTTTATTGCCATAGGATTGGCATGGTAAATATTGTCCAAGCCTGGTAAAACCTGGCATTTTTACTGTACTTTTGCTGTGTTTGTAACATGGATAGTGAATTTATCAGAGGGTGCTGTTTTTAATTAGCAGTCTTCCTATTAATTGATACATTCATTATAAATGTTTTTTTTTAAACAAGAAACATCTTTACTGAATTATCATGGGCAATCATAAATGTATGTAAATGAAAATAAAATGCTGGTACCAAACGGGATGAAACAATGAAGCCACAGACTGAAGCACTGGAGAGGTACTTTAATACACACAACAGTATAAAATAAACACGGGTAAACAGCACATTAACTAATTAAAAACTTGCATTTTTGTTTAACAATACTTCATCAGATGTGGGTTAGCTCAAACAGTTCCTACATAAATAGCAAAAAGAACATGACATCACTGAGTGTTCAACAAATCATTAAAAAGACATAAAGCATAAATAATCATTCAAAATTAAAACACTTCACTTCATTGTAAGTTGTATACATAAAAAAGTACACGCCAAGATAAAGGAAAATTGAATAACTACCTATCAGAACAATCAAAACAATAAATAAAACGCAATTGCATATGAATATTAAAACAGCCTAAAAATGTGAAAACATAAAAATGATTAGTAACAAGTCCTAAAACTCCCTCTACTGGCCCTTTAACATATTACTACTTAAATATATGAGTAAATAAATAGGGGTGAATGATATATAAAATGTATAGATGTAAGCTTATCAATAAAGGTGTCATGAATCATAAAAACTCCTAAAAACAAATTTTATATAAAAACATTTTTTTGAATACTCTATAGCCAAGCTCATATGGAATAAATATTATGAATTGTGTCTTTTTAATGATTTGTTGAACACTCAGTGATGTCATGTTTTTTTTTGCTATTTAAGTAGGAACTGTTTGAGCTAACCCACATCTGATGAAGTATTGCTAAACGAAAACGCAAGTTTTTAATTAGTTAATGTGCTGCTTACCCATGTTTTATTTTATACTGTTGCTTGTATTAAAGTACCTCTCCAGTGTTTCCGTCTGTGGCTTCATTGTTTCTTCCCATTTGGTACCAGTATTTTGGGTTACTGGTTTCTTTTGGTACCGTTTCTGGCTCTTTTAAATGAAAATAAACCATATTGATATAATTTTATTTGCATGCATCACTTATAATCTAGCCGGTCATTGTCAGTCAAACATTACATAGGTCATTCAAATTCTGCCTTCTCTTAAACTTCATTTCTTCTCTGCATATATTGTTCCTATTTTCATTTTTTTCTATGTAATTGCACCTACTCTTTTCTGAAGATCCCAATTCCATTTATCTCTGCTACTGTATTTACTACATCTAATACAATTGGTTTAGACTCTGATTTCCATTTTCTAGCAATTGTTTTTTTTTTTTTGGCAGGTGCCATAGTTATACTCAGCCAGGCTTACTATGTCTAGGCAATTCTGATTCTGTATCATAGCTCAAAAAAATAATTTTCTTAGTTACACCAGTTTATTCACCCAGTATCTCTGACAGAGTAGTCTGCAGGGATTATGATGATGACCAGATCAACAATGTAGATGTGATGTTGGCAAAATATAAGAATTCAAATAAATTCACATCTAATGTTTACAGAAAAAAAAGACCTTTTCTAATTCATATTTACACTTCAACAGCAATACCAGAAGAAGGGAATAGTAAAGGGGCAAATGGTAAGCCTACCTAGTGATTTTGAAAGAGAAATTTTTTATTTATGGTTTATGTTTAGGAATAGAGGATACCCTGGCTATTTGTTGGCATCAGTAAAATATGAAATGTTTTAAAGGTAGTGCAACTAAATTTGCCCTCTTATTGAATAAACCAACCCCTAATTCTTTATCTGACAATGGTACTTCTATTCTTGGAGTAACAAACAATAAAAACAGGATGGTACCTTTTGTGATGCCATTTAACCAGGAAATAAAATATATGAGCATGTTTAAAAAAACTATGGGATTCTATTTTTTCTAGGGAAATGAAGGTTTTATTCTGGAGACAACCTGTGGTGGTTTTTAGCAAAGGCTCTAACATTACGAATTTAATGGAAAGGAACATTGATAATTTTACTATTAACCGAGTCCACCATATGTCCAAAGGCAAGAGGGACCTTCATGTATGCATCTACATAATTTGCATCTACTTAGCTGTTGATAATTACCCTCGAACACTGCCTTGTCTAGGTAGATGTGACTGTGATACAGCTCATGTGATTTATGTAGCTAGATGTGAAAACTGAATGGCATTTTATGTAGGGAAAACCATCCATAAATTGAAGGAATGCATGAGGGAACACCTTTATGATATTATGACATGGAACCCTAGTAATGCAGTGTATAAACATTCAGTATATTGTTCTAATTTTAAAAGATAAAATATTTTTATTGACCAAGTCTTTAAGGCGCTTAGAAAACGTGATGTTGGCATTAAGATAGAAACGAAGGAATTAATGTGGCAACTTAGATTAAATGCATGCCAACCCCCTGGTCTGAATGATTTGGTATCTGTTGTAAGCATTCTCAATGACAGGGCTAGTATATTAAGTTGATTTGTAAGGAGAAAAACATTTTTGTATTTTTAAATCGATCAAGTGTGTATCCTTATAGGATTGGACCTGGATTTTAACTGTTTATCCTTTATTCTGTTTAAATCGGAATTGTATACGTTTTATATTTTTTTGCATTGTACATTTCAGAGTGTTTTATATACGAGAGAGGTTTTTATGCTGCTATCCCACATTTTTTTATAGTTTTATAGGACTTGCTATGGTGGTTTAAAGGTTTGAATTGCAAGAAAACAATTACATTACACTTTGATTCATTGTTCATAGGTAGGTACTAGGCTATCTGCCCGAAGGCATTTATAAGCCTAGCCGGAATGTGTTGGCTTTCTCCGCCCCCTTATAGTTTCATAGGTTGGTACTAGGTTATAGGCCCTAGGGCCTGTACAAGCCTAGCCATAACAATTCCCTGGCTATTTCTTCCCATACTATTTACTTCCCTGGGCCCCTGTCTAGCAGAGCGACTGACGTGATCCCTGGGGTGAATTTCCTTTCTCCCATCCTGTCATCAAGGTTCCTTTTGAAGAGGGCCAAAGAGGTGCTCTGCTTGATATGTATGGGCAGTCTATTCCAGAGTCTGGGGAGTCTCTGGGTCAGGAACCTATCCCTCCAGCATGTTTTGTTTATTGTGAGGACAAGGTTTAGATCCCTGGAGAGTGTGGCTCTGAGGGATTGGGATTTTATTAAGTGTAGCATGTCCAACAGCTCTGGGTTTGACATGGCCTTGTATGTTAAGCAGAGATTACCTCGGAGTAGACGATATGCTACAGAGTATAGCTGGAGTTTTTTAAGGCTGTCAGCATAGGGCATCTGCTATAGGCCTGTGATTCTTTTAGTGAAGTATTTCTGTGGCCTTTCCAGTTGTTGCAGATGTCTTGAGAGGTACATACCAAATGGGGCGTTGTATTCTGTAATGGGTCTAATGAGGGATGAGTACAGTTGGACAATGACCTCCTTTTTTCTGGATGAAAATCCCTTAGTGATGAGGTGTGCCACATAGAAGGATTTCCTGACTGTTGTGGCGATGTGGTTATTGAAGGTGAAACCACTGTCCACCTGTGTCCCCAAGTCTCTTATCACACTTTCGGTGTTTAGTGTACTGCCACCTATGTGGTAATTCACGGGTACATGTTTTTTTCCCAAAGGGGGTAACTATACATTTCTTGGCATTGAGCTTGAGCCCATGGCTCTGGCAGCAAGCATCGGTTTCTGTAAGGCCCTTTTGTAGAGTATCCACATCCTTTGGGGATTCAGTAATGGTTCCCAGTTTGCAGTCATCTGCAAACTTTGTTAGCCAGAGTCCCTCAGTGTTGACCTGTACTTCAGAGAAGTAGATGCCAAACAAGAGAGGTCCCAGGACTCAACCCTGAGGTATTCCACTTGTCTGGAGCTGGATTTGGAGTCTGCTACTTTTACACTGTGGGTTCTGTCAGTAAGCCAGTTGGCAACCCATCAAGTGAGGTAGGGATTAATGCCCAGCTTAGTAAGTTTATCTATGATTCCAGAGTGGGGGATAGTGTCAAAGGCCTTGGCGAGGTCCAGATAGGCTGTGTGGACTGCCTTACCCTCGTCCACGGCTCTGGAGACTGATTTGAAGAAGTCAGTCAGGTTCAGGAGACAAGATCGGCCCTTCACGAACCCAAACTGGGTGGGGTCTAGTGTTTTAAGGTTGCCAATGTTTTTGTTTATAAGTTCCATGATAATAAGTTCCATGGCCTTGCAGATCAGGTTCGTCAAACTGATGGGGCGGTAGTTCCCGGGATCCAAGGTGGATTCCCCCTTGTGGAGTGGGATAACTGTAGCTGTGCACCACTCAGTGGGCATGAAGCTTGAGGTGAGGGTATGATTACACATGACACTTAGGTGAGGTGCCAGTTCATTTTGTAGTTCATGTAGTACACAGCCCGGGATGTCATCTGGTCCCATGGATGCTGTATTCTTAGCTTTGGAGAGTGCATTTTTTACCTGTGTGGCCATTATTACCAGAATGTGGCAATCTTCCGGTATTGAGATGGGCCATTTAGGGGGTGAGGGGGGTGAAGTTGGCACTGAATCGATCTGCCAGGATATTGGCAATATCCTTGGGATCAGTATATTTAATGCCATTCTGTTGTAGCTCAGAGCAGATGATACTAGTCAAGGTTGCTCTTGAAGAGGGTTAGCAAGGAGCTCTGCCTAATGTAGATTGGAATCTTGTTCCGGAGCATGGGAAGTCTCTGGGACAGGAATCTATCCCTCCAGCACATCCTGTTTATTGTTGTGGTGAGGTTTAGATCCCTGGAGCATGTGGCTCGAGGGGGTATGGTTTTCTTTAGGTGGAGCATGTCCATCGATTCTGGGTTGGACATGGCCTTTTATCTCAGGCAGAGATCACCTTTGCATAGGCGGTATGCAGCCGAGTACAGCTGGAGTTTCTTCATTTGAGCTGCATAGGGCATCTGCTTGAGGCCAGTGATCTCTTGGTGAGGTACTTCTGTGGTCTTTCCAGTTATTGCAGGTGTCTTGTAAGGTACATCCCAAATGGGGCATTGTACTCTATGATGGGTCTGATGAGTGACGTGTAGATGGGCCCAATGACCTCTTTCGATCTGGATGCAAACCCTTTTGTGATTAGGTGGGCCACATAGAAGGAGTTTCTAACCACTTTGGCAATGTGATTATCAAAAGAGAGGGTACTGTCTACTTGGGTCCCCAGATCCCTTATTACGTCTTCCGTATTTAAGGGGCTACCAACTATGTGATAGTTTGTGGGTACTTTGTTTTTTCCAAAGGGGATGACTGTGCACTTTTTCGCTTTTAGCTTGAAGCCGTGGTTTTGACACCGGGTATCTGTCTCAGTGAGACCATTTTGGAGGATGTCTGTGTCAGCCGGAGAGTCAGTTATAGCCCCTAGTTTGCAGTCGTCTGCGAACCTGGTCAGCCATAGTCCTCCTGTGCTTTCCTGTACCTCTGAGAAGTATATGCCGAACAGGAGGGGTCCTAGGACTGAGCCCTGGGGAACACCACTTGTAACCAGTTTAGCGTCAGACCTAGCTCCCGCAACTCTTACCATGTGGGTTCTGTCCATGAGCCAGTTGGCAACCCATCTCTTGACGTAGGGGTTTATGTTCAGGCTGGTGAGCTTGTCTATAATACCTGAGTAAAGAATGGTGTCAAAGGCCTTTGCGAGGTCTAGGTAGGCTGTGTGGACCACCTTTCCCTCGTCTATAGCCTTGGTAACTGTCTCAGAGAAGTCCACCAGGTTTAGGAGGCATGATCTGCCCTTAACAAAGCTGAACTGGGTAGAGTCCAGTGTTTGGAGGTTTCCGATGTCTCTGTTAATGAGATCCATGATGATGCGCTCCATAGCTTTGTAGACCAAGCTAGTCAGGCTTATAGGTCGATAGTTCCTGGGTTCTGTTGTGGCTCCACCTTTGTGGAGTGGAATAACCATTGCTGTGCGCCACTCTGTGGGCAAGTAGCCTGTGGAGAGGCTGAGTTTAAACAGTGTGATTAGGTGAGGGGTTAGTTCATCTTTGAGCTTGTGTAGGACGCAGCCTGGGACACCGTCCAGTCCCATTGTTGCTGTGTTTTTGGCTTTGGAGAGGGCTGTTTTAACCTGAGTATTTGTGATTTCAGGGGTACTATATTCTTCTGGTATAGTTATGGGCCCTTTTGGGGGTGAGAGGGGGGGTGAAGATTGCACTGAACCTGTCTGCCAGGATGTTGGCTATATCGGTCGGTTCAGTGTATTTTGTGCCATTCTGCACCAACTCCAAGCAGATCTGAGAATTGCCACTTAGATTCATGACATAGCTAAAGAATGCCTTGTGGTTATCTTTGGAGTCCATTGCAATTTTTCTTTCGAAGCTAGCCTTGGACGATTTTATGAGGGAACGTAGTTTCTTGCTGATACTGATCAGGAATTTCTTCCCTTCTTGGGATTTTACTCTTTTCTTTACTAGATGTTCTTCATCTCACATTGCTGCAGTCCTTACATATGGGTAGTCCACTGTCCTCGGTCGGCCCGGATACCAAAGTATTAGGCTGACGTCGGTCAAGGCGCTTAAAACTGACATCAGGACGTCGGGGTACAAAAGCGCATGACCGACGTCATATCCTCAGTCTTTTTTGCCGCATGGTCCGATGCAGAAGCAGCGTTGCAAGTGCCGTTCGGCGTTCTGAAATTTTTCGAGTTCGGAGTTTCAGACCGAATCCAAGTTGGCTAAGTACCCCGTTGGGGATTATTTTGGTTTTTTCTTGCCTCAGTGTAGTACCGGATGTCAGAAAAAGTGAATAATTGTATTTCTTGTGGGAAACAGATACCGCATAGGGATTATCATTCTTTGTGTATTCCTTGTTTGGGGCCTGAGCACGACGTAGTCGGGTGTCGCTTTTGTGCTAGGTTCAGTAAGCGCACTATTAAGCGAAGGTTAGATTGTGCTAGGCTGGTCTTCGGTAAGCGGTGCAATTATAATATGCCGTCGGATTCTCCGGCGCCCGCTTCCACGAAGAAGCGCAAAGACAAAACAGTTAAACCCAGGCAGGATGAGTCGTCCGTTCCAGACGCCGGTTCTTTAGAGGCTTCAGTGGAACCGGTGGGTCCGACGGAGACTTCTTTAGAGTCTCAGGGGGAGACTTTAATTTTGCAGGATGTGGCCTCTCTTGAGGCAGGGCAGGCTGAAGGGGCTTCTCAGGTTACTGTACTCCCCTCCCTGCCCAGGGTGGTTAGGCCCTCTCCTTCTGTTTCCAAGGCTTCTCCCAGGGGCAGGCCAGGTTTAGCATCTGTTGGTGTCACTCCTAGTTCAGCAGGGTCTGTGCCTAAGAAGCACATGCTTAAAATGGCAGAAGATTTGATTACTCTGATTAGAGGTTCTTTGCCCCCTCCTGATAAGAGGCCTAGGGTGGAGCCAGAGTTGGGAAGTTTTGAACAGGCTTCAGATGTTTCAGAGTCTTAGGCTGAAGACTTGCAGGAGTACTCTCCTTATTCTGATTCTGATGCAGAAGATTCCACTCCTTCTGCTTCTCCTCCAGAGGATTTTTCTTTTTCAGAGACTCTTCACTCTATGAGGGAGCATTTTAAGTGGGAAGGTCAAGACTTCTCTGATTCTCGGAAAAGGCTTAGGGAATTTTTGCTTTTACCTCAACATAGGCCCTTAGCTATACCACCTGTTCTGGATGTAGTGCAGGATGTGTTTTCAGAGGCTTCACTTAATCCTGATTCTCTGCCTCCTGCGCCTGTTAAACCAGATAGGTATTACAGGGTGCCTGAGGCTCATAAATACCTTTATAAGAGTCCTAGGGCGGACCCAGAAACTATTAGTCAGGGACCCAAGGGTGTCAAGGCCTCTGTTGTAAAAAATCCGGTTCCTCTAGATAAAGAGGCCAGAGCTTTGGATAGATGGGGAAAGAAGGTCTATACTTCTTCTACCTTAGCAATGAGGGCTTTGAATTGCCAGTTTCATATGTTGAAATATCAAAACTTTCTTCTTTCTCAATTGAAATCTAAGGTAGATGCTCTGGCAGAAGGCATTGAGTGTAAAGAATTACAAGATTTGGTGCATGTCTCTGAGCAGGTTGGTAAGCATTCTTTACAATGTGGTTTTGATGCTGTGCAGGCCTCGTCTAGGGTGGCTGCCACTGGTTCAGTTCTTCGCAGGCACGCCTGGCTGAAGGATCAGAATTTTTCTGACCATGTTAAAACAAGGATTTTGGATGCTCCTTTGCAGTCTGAAGTGTTGTTTGGTCCACCTGTGGAATCAGTCTTGAAGAAAATGGAGGACAAGGCTAAGTCTATGCAGACTGTTAAGGATTTTTTGCAAGTTCAGCCTCCAAAGTTTAGTAGGAATTGGCCTGCTAAGGGGTGGACGTATCCTTCTTATGATTCTCAGTCTAGGGGTAGATCTAGACGTGGTAGGGGCAGAGCACAGAGTTCCTTCAGACCTAGAACTGGGAGTTCACCTGCACAATCTTCGAGTGAGGGTAGGGGCCAGTCCTTTCGTAAACAGGCCCAATGACCTACTTTTTCAGCTGCCAGATCCCTCTTGCCTGGCAGCACCTTTGGGAGGAAGGTTGGCACTTTTCAAGGAAAATTGGATTTTAATTACCCAAGACAAATGGGTACTGGATATCATACACAGAGGTTACAAGTTTTATTTCCATACCTTGCCTCCTTTCAAAGGCATGCCAGACGTTCCTCCTCCGCAAAGACTAGAGGCTCACAACCAAATTTCTCTTCTACTTCAAATAGGAGCTATACAACTGGTCCCTCTGCCAGAAGTGGGCCTAGGATTTTATTCTTGCCTGTTTCTAGTACCAAAGAAAGGGGACACGTGGAGACCCATTTTGGACTTATCTATCCTCAACACATATCTGGACATTCCCAAGTTCAAAATGTTGACGTTACAGCAGCTTTTACCTCTGCTGGGCAAAGATCACTGGATGGTGACTCTGGATCTCAAGGAGGCTTATCTTCATGTTCCTATCAGGCCCAGTTGCAGGAAGTATCTGCGTTTTCGGGCTGGGAGTTTTCATTATCAGTTCTCTGCATTGCCCTTTGGCTTATCTACTGCGCCCAGAGTGTTCACGAAGGTTCTGGCTCCAGTGGTAGCTTTCTTCAGGCTAAGAGGAATACAAATCTATCCTTATTTGGACGATTGCCTGATTCTGGCTCAAGGAAAGGACGAACTTCTTCATCATTTACAGTATGTGATGGCAGTGTTAAGATGCCTAGGGTATTCTGTGAACGAAATAAAGTCCAGTCTAGTACCCTCTCAGGACATGTGCTTTCTGGGTGTGAGACTGAATACAGCATCCCAGATGGCCTTTTTGACCCCGGACAAACAAAAGAATCTTTCTCTTTATTTCCATCAATTATCTCGTCAGTCCAGGCTGACTGCAAGGACAGTCCTTCAAGCCTTGGGGTTCATGGCATCTTGTATTCTGGTACTTCCCAATGCCAAACTGCATATGAGGAAGCTACAGTGGTATCTCAAAAATGTATGGACGCAACACTGCCAAGATATGGACACCGTCATTCAGATAATACCTTGCATTCAAAAGGAATTTTTGTGGTGGGCTCAGGAATGTCACCTAAACAAGGGACTCTCTGTGACCCGACCAGAGGCGAGTCAGATTCTAACGACAGATGCCTCAGACAAAGCTTGGGGAGCTCATCTAAATGGAAAATGGGTACAAGACACGTGGCCTGCCAGACTTCAACATTTACATATCAACTTGAATGAGATGTTAGCAGTCCAATTTGCATTGATAGCTTTCAAGGATTTACTTCTTCCAGGGCAGGTGTTGATTCAAACAGACAACACAACTGTCATGTGGTACATCAACAAGCAAGGGGGGACACATTCATATCCTCTATGCAGACAAGCAATGATTTTGTGGGAGACTGCTCTCAGGTTGCAGCTAAATCTTCAGGCAAGGTTTCTGCCAGGAGCACAGAACTCCTTAGCAGATGTGTTGAGCAGACAAATTATGGATCCCCACGAGTGGAAATTGGATCCTCATGTATTTCGAAAATTGACAGTGTTATGGGGAACTCCAGACATAGATCTGTTCGCTTCTCCACTAAATTACCAGCTGCCAAAGTTTTGCACGAAAAGGTTTCATCCCACAGCTTGGAAAGTGGATGCTCTCTCATTCAATTGGAGCAATCTTCACGTGGATGCCTTTCCACCACTGCCTCTCCTCCCAAAGGTACTCCTGAAGGTCAGACAGGACAAGCCAACCATGATTTTAATAGCTCCGGATTGGCCTCGACAGCACTGGTACCCATTACTGAGAAGTCTGGTACGGGAGCCTCCATGGCCTTTGCCTTCGATTCCACACCTGCTGTCTCTGGAGAACACCATTTACTCAATGTCAAACTTCACTCTCTACATCTAACAGCCTGGCATATTCTGTTTTAAACCCTGGAGGGTCTCAGCTTCCACAACAAGTTTTGAATGTTATTTTGGAGGCCAGAAGGCCTAGTACAAGGAAAGTTTATGCAGATAAGTGGAGGAGATTTTTAATTTGGAGTACAGCAAAGGACTTTGATGTTTCTAAACCTAACTTAAGTGTTGCTCTTCAATACCTTACTGAGTTATTGGACAAAGGTTTGTCCTTCTCCTCTATAAAGGTTCATGCTGCAGCAATTTCTGCTCACTATGACTGTGACCCACCATTATTTTCGCATCCTTTGTTTAAGCAATTCCTTAGAGGGGCAAAGAATATAAGACCCCCACGTAGAGCTCCTACTCCTGCTTGGGATCTCAATTTTGTGTTGGAGAAACTCACTCTACAACCTTTTGAGCCTGCAGCGACTGCCGAGTTTAAATATTTATCATGGAAGACTGCTTTTTTGTTGGCCATTACATCTGCGAGAAGGGTTTCTGAATTACAGGCCCTTATGGCGGTTGAGCCTTTCTTAATTTTCCACAAGGATAGGGTGTCTTTGCACTAACCCTTCCTTTATGCCTAAAGTGGTTTCTAGTGTGGCTTTAAACCAAACTATTCATTTGCCTACTTTTTATGCAAACCCCCAAAATAAAGGGGAGAAGATTTTGCACACTTTGGATATACACAGACAGTTGCGATATCATTTGAGCAGAACTAAAGGGTTCAGGCAGTCTCAGCAGTTGTTTGTTTCATTTGCTTTGTGTTCTCAGGGCAAACCTGTTTCAAAACAAACTATTTCTAAGTGGATTGGTTTTTGTATTGCTTTCTGTTATTCCCATCATGGTAAGGAGATTCCATCTGGGATTAGGCCTCATTCCACTAGGGCTACTGCCACTTCTACAGCTTTTTTAAGGGGGGTGGCTACTAAGGATATTTTGGAGGCAGCTACTTGGAGTTCAGTGCATACTTTCTCTAAGCATTACCACCTTCCACTTTACTCTAAATCTAGGGCTGGATTTGCCACTGCAATTTTACAGGGCATTTTGGCAGCTCCTAATGCTTTATAGTTTTGCCATCCTCCCTTACCTCTGCTTTGAGATTCTACCCATATGTAAGGACTGCAGCAATGTGAGATGAAGAACATAGTACAGTTTTGTACCTACCATAAATGTAGATGTTCAAGATCCACATTGCTGCAGTCCAATTTACCCTCCCTCCTTCCCTCTGTAGTTAGAGGTGGTTGTGTGGTTTGGGTTGTAAATATTGTAAATATGGTTAGTGCAGGGGTGGTTGGTTGTTTTTTGCTGTTTTTTGGCTTTGCCCTTTCTTTTTAGGGCCTTCTGACATCTGGGGCAAGAAAAGACTGAGGATATGACGTCGGTCATGCGCTTTTGTACCCTGACGTCCTGATGTCAGTTTTAAGCGCCTTGACCGACGTCAGCCTAATACTTTGGTATTCGGGCCGACCGAGGACAGCGGACTACCCATATATAAGGACTGCAGCAATGTGGATCTTCGAACATCTACATTTATGGTAGGTACAAAACTGTACTTTTCCTCCTTCTATTGTATAGCTTGTTTATGGCAGGGGTCCATCAGACTGGTTTCTTTTTCTTGGAGGAGTGAGTCTTGGTTTTGTTTGGGATAGCATCATCCATGCTTTCTTGTAGGTGCCCATAGAGTACCTTAGTAAAGGATTTTGCAGCTTGGACAGCGTTATTCTTTAGCATGGGGGCTTGAAACTTCCCACTTCGGTCTTGAGTAACGTGAAGTTTGGTTTTGAAACGTTTTTCACGGTGGTTTCTTTGACCGGGGGTGGTGGTGGAATGTGGATATCCAGAGTGATTGATTAGTTTATGGTCAGATCTAACCAGTGAGGGGATGACCTCCAGTGTGGAACACTGGTCGCCCATGTTGGTGATGACCAGGTCCAATATATTGTCACCTCTGGTGGGGATGTTGACCAATTGATCCAGGGCGTTTGAGTTTATAAATTCTAGGAAATGTTGGGCAAGAGAGTTTGTACTTGAGTAGTTCTCCCATTTAATGTTTGGGTAATTGAAATCGCCCAATATCAGGGTGATGTTCTTCATGTTTCACTGTTTCAGTCATTACATTTGGGTAATCTGCTGGCAGGTTGCCCTCATTCGGCCTGAATTCCAAAGTCTTGGGTCCTGCGTCGGTTGCTGTCTCCTC
The DNA here is from genome assembly GCF_019279795.1 of Protopterus annectens. NCBI lineage: Eukaryota > Metazoa > Chordata > Ceratodontiformes > Protopteridae > Protopterus > Protopterus annectens. Next base: position 424,314,138 of record NC_056733.1, on the reverse strand, counting down.
TTCCATGACGTCAGGTCGTCAGGGGTATAAAACAAGCCGCTGACTCCATTTTCTTCAGTCTTTCTTGACGCGCGGTGCCCGAAGCAGAAGCATTTCGCAAGTGCCAGTCGGCAGACTCCTGAAATATTCGAGTTTGAGTTTCAGAACCGAAGTCTTCGCTAAAGCTAAGTACCCCGTTGGGTAAACTTTTTTCTTGCTCCATACCGGTCAGAAAAATTTAATAGTTGTATTACTTGTGGGAAGCAAATACCTCATAAGTATTTCCATTTATACTGTATTCCTCCGGGTTTTGTGGCTGAAATGTGTGGTATGAGTTTTGTAGCCTGTTAGTGCTGGGGGTGCTCTCTCGAGCCTTAAACCAGGTTCCTGTTACTGGATATATATTTTCTCCATACTGAGGAGTGCCTCTTGTGTGTGCATTTTGAGGTTTAGACTTCTGGCGTTGAGCAGCATTGCCCTCAGTTTTTTGTTACTTGTGCTATTTACGGCGGTGGGTTTGTATTTTGAGCTTTGCCTAAAAAAGGCACTATGGGGGTGGCAAGAGCCTTGGCAAGTATTCGAAAGCCTAAGGGTGACAGGTGCAAGCTGTCTCTAGCGAAGCAGCGTGGCTCGTCGAGCATGTCATCCCAGACTGATGGACACTGGATCCCCTTTGAATGACAGCAGAAGCTAAGCCATTTGTTGAAATTGATAATTTTTTCTCTATACTGTGGTATCATACTTGGTGAGGGCATGATGCTACTCAGGGTCATATCAGCCTGGGCTATGTGATCAGAGAGATCCTCCATGCCTCTTTTCGTGTAGTCCAGGGAGGTATGGCTCAGGTCATTTACACCAACAAGGACAATAACAGTCATATTTGTACATGTTCTGAAGTGACCGGAGTGCTTGTGTTATGTGGCGGATCCTGGCATCCCACAGACAGCTAACAGTAACCTTCTCCTTGTTCAGCCTAATGAGTGGGATGTCATTGTGCCTGACTGTAGTCACCTATTACTAGTGTGTTGGGTATGTTATTTTGCCTTAAGGGCTGCGATTGTGTGGCACATTGGTTTTGTGAAGTATGTGTTTCATGGTTTGTGTTGGGGGGGTAGAGGTTGCTTGGATGTCTGCTTTGGATATGTTCTTCGTGTTTCACTCTTGCAGTCATTACATTAGGGTAATCTGCTGGCAGGTTGCCCTCAGTCAGCCTGATTAACAAAGTCGTGGGTCCTGCGTTGGTTGCTGTCCCTTCTTCCATGACGTCAGGTCATCAGGGGTGTAAAACATGCAGCCGACGCAATTACATCAGTCTTTCTTGCCGCATGGTGCCTGAAGCAGAAGCAGTTCGCAAGTGCCAGTCGTCCGACTCCGGAAATTTTCGTTTACGAGTTTCAGAACCAAAGTCTTCAATTAAAAGCCAAGTACCCTGTTGGAAACTTTTTCTTGCTCCTTACCGATGTCAGTAAAGGTTAATAATTGTATTACTTGTGGGAAGCAAATACCTCATAAGGATTTTCATTTGTACTGTATTCCTTGCCTAGGCCCTGACCACAACATGCCTTGCTGTCTGTTTTGTGCTAAATTTAATCAATGCACTGTTAAGCATCTGTATATCTTTGCTTCTAAATATTTTGGCCCGAGATTTAACTATCCAGAAATGTCTGTTAGCAATCCGACTACCGGAATACCTAAAAAACGCAAAGAAAAAGACAGAGACAGACTGTCGAGGTCCAAAACTAACGACGAAGCTTCTCCTAAGCCAGTCGCTGGTTCACCGGTACTCAGTGAGGTGCTTTTGCAGCCCCTGATACCCGCTACGTTTGATTCACAGGCCTCTACTGAGACCCATTCGGAGTCCGGTATGCCGCAAGATACTTTAAGTATTGAACCTGCGGATGTGTCAACTTAGATGGATCCGGAGCCGCTGAGCAGGCACCGGCTACTGAGGGTGTTTTCAGGCCTAAAGATTTGTACATTAAACAGACGCCATCTTCAAAACTAAGGCCAAAAACTACTACTATGTCTAAAAAACCGATGCTTGGGCCACGTGTACAGGCCCCATTGCCTAAAAAACAAATGATCAAAATGGCTGAGGATTTAATTACCTTACTCAGGGATACCCATCCCCCTCCTGCTAAGAGGCCTAGGCAAGGCACTGACTATGAATCTTCAGATCAGGTTTCTGTTTCTTCTGATTCCTCTTCTGATCAGGAATTATCTATTCCCACTTATGAGGACTCTGATGCAGAAGATTTCGTCCCTTCTGCTTCTCCTCCTGAGGATTTTTCTTTTGGATAAACTTTGCATACCTTAATGGAACACTTTTACTGGGACAGTCAGGATTTTTCAGAATCTAAAAAGAGACTTTTAGGGATTTCCTTCTTCTTCCTCAGCATAGGCCTTTGGCTATACCTCCTATTCTAGACATTGTTGATGATGTTTTCTCTGAGTCCAGTATGGCTCCTGATTCCCTGCCTCTGGCTCCTAGTAAGCCAGACAGATATTACAGGGTTCCTGACTCCCACAAATTCCTTTTTAAAAACCCTACTGCTGAGCCTGAAACCATTTCTCAGGGTCCCAAGGGTGTAAAGGCTTCTGCTGCTAAAAATCCTGCTCCTCCTGATAGAGATTCCAGGGCGTTGGCTAGATGGGGTAAGAAGGTTTACACGTCTGCAACTGTCAATTTCATATGCTTAAATATCAGCAGCATGTCAATGGTTTACTTAAACAGAAAATGATGTTGATTTCTGACTGTGTGGAAAATAGAGTTGCAGGATTTATTGCATTCAGCTGAACAAGTTGGAAAGCATACTTTGCAATGTGGTTTTGATTCCTTGGAGGCTTCTTGTAGGGCTGCTGTAACTGGATCTCTGATAAGAAGGCATGCTTGGCTCAAGGAGCAAAATCTGCCTGACTATGTTAAAGCAAAATTGTTGGATGCTCCCTTTGCAACAGGACAGTCTATTTGGTAATAAGGCTGAAGAAGTTTTGAAAAAGATGGAAGATAAAGCTAAATCTATGCAAACTGTGAAAGATTTCCTATAAGTGCAGCCACCCAGGTTCAGTAGGCACTGGCCTACTAAGAACTGGTCCTTTCCAGTACCCACTACAGCCGCTCAGGTTAAACCCAGACATTCCAAAGGCTCCAGGTTTCAGTTGCAAGGAACTTATAGAATAAAGCAATGGGGTGCCCCCACCTCCAAATCTGGAAGTAACAAGGCACCTTCCTACGGTAAACAGTCTCATTGACTTTCCACTGCAATCACCAAGCACTTATCTTTTGGCCGCCCCTTTGGGGGGAAAACTGGCACTTCATGCATGAAACTGGCAACTGATTACCCAGGACAAGTGGGTTTTAAATATAGTATCCCAGGGATACAGATTTCATTTCCACATGTTGCCACTCCCAAATGGATGGCCAGATCTGCTTCCAAGTCAGTGGGCAGAGGCCCAGAAACAAGTTATGTCCCTCATGAATATGGGGGCTATTCAGCCAGTACCAGAAAAGTAAAAGGGACAAGGTTTTTATTAAAGACTTTTCCTGGTACCCAGAAAAGACAAATCATGGCGTCCAATTCTGGACTTATCCAGTCTAAATACATTTCTGGACATTTCAAAATTCAAGATGCTGACACTTCAATAGTTACTACCTATGCTAGGCAAGGATGCCTGGTTGGTAACTCCAGACTTAAAGGAGGCTTACCTGCATATCCCAATCAGGGAATCATGCAGAAGATACCTCCACTTCAAAGCAGGCTATTTGCATTACCAGTTCTTTGCACTGCCCTTTGGCTTATCTACTGTGCCCAGGGTCTTCACAAAGTGCCTGGCACTAGTAATTGCTTTTTGCAGGGAAAGAAATATTAAATTTTATCCATACCTGGACGATTGTCTAATTCAGGCAGAAAACAAGGACACTCTTCTAAAACATCTGGCATTTGTAAAAAGGCTCCTAACTTGTCTAGGGTATACCATAAACGCAAAGAAATCGCAACTGGTACCCTCTCAAATAATTACATTCCTGGGTGCAAGCTTGAATACAACTGCCCAGATGGCTTACCTTACGCCAGAAAAACAAATTCAATTGATGACTTGCTTCAAACAGGTGGCCACAAAAACCCAGCTATCTGCAAGACAAATTCTGCAGGCCTTGGAGTTCATGGCCTCCTGCATTCTTCTAATTCCATATGCAAACCTGCATATGAAGAAACTTCAATGGTACCTAAAAAGCTTATGGAGTCAACATTGTCACAGCCTGGAAGCAATGATTCCTATCATTCATTGCCTGCAACTACAGCTGTTCATCGTTTTTCACTGTTGCAGTCATTACACTTGGGTTATCCTGCTGGCAGGCTACCCGCAGTCGGCCTGAATTCCAAAGGCCTGGTCTGGCATCGGTTGCTGTCGCCTCATCCCTGACATCAGTGTGCCAGTGGTATATAAGATGCAGCCGACGCCATTTTCTTCAGTCTTTCTTGCTGCGCGGTGCCCAAAGCAAAAACAGTTCACAAGTGCCGGTCGGCTGACTCCTGAGATTTTCGAAATTGAATTTCAGATCCGAAGTCTTCAGTAAAGCTAAGTACCCCGTTGGGGAAACTTTTTCTTGCTCCAGACCGATGTCAGTAAAAGTTAACAATTGTATTTCTTGTGGGAAGCAAATACCTCATAAGGATTTTCATTCTTACTGTATTCCTTGCCTAGGCCCTGACCACGACGTTGCTAGTTGTCAGTTTTGCACTAGATTTAACCAACGCACTATTAAGCGTCGGAACGATTTTGCATTTCTTTACTTTGGCCGAAGGTTTAACTATATGATGCCATTGGAACAGCCGACGACCGGAATACATAAAAAGTGCAAGGAAAAAGAAAAGGACAGGCGTCCAAGGTCCAAAACCGACGAAGCCTCTTCTAGGCCAGTCGCTGGTTCTCAGTGAGGTGCTTTTGCGGCCCCTGACACCCGCTACCTTAGAGCCACAGGCTGCCTCCGACTCCCACGTGGAGACAGCTAGGCCTCTGGAAACTCAAGATATTGGGCCTACGGAAACTAATCCCTCAGATGGGTCCGGAGCCGCTGAGCAGGCATCGGCTTCTGAGGGTGTTTTCAGACCTACACAGCTTTCTATCAAGCCAACTTCAGCATCAAAGAAAAAGTCTAAAACACCTTTAAAGACAAAGAAACAAGTACAGCATTCTCCTGGACAGTCATCCACGCCTAAAAAACAGATGTTAAAAATGGCCGAAGACCTAATTACTTTGATCAGGGGTTCCCATCCCCCTCCTGATAAAAGGCCTAGGCAAGACACTGATTGATTCCTCTGATCGGGTTTCTATTTAATCTGATTCCTCTTCAGAAAAGGGGTACTTTCTTCCTCCCTATGAGGACTCTGATGCTGAAGAATCTGTCCCTTCAGCCTCTCCTCCTGAGGACTACTCTTTTGGGGAAACCCTGCAGACCATGAGGGAGCATTTTTTATTCAAAATCCAAGAAAAGGCTCAGAGACTTTTTTTTATTGCCTCAACACAGACCTCTTGCTATTCCACCTGTACTAGACATTGTAGATGATGTATTTTCAAAGTCCAGTCTGTCTCCTGATTCTTTACCCCCTGCACCAGTTAAGCCAGATAAGGTACTACAGGGTTCCAGATTCACATACATTTCTTTATAAAAACCCTGCTGCTGACCCAGAAACTATTTCTCAGGGTCCCAAAGGTGTCAAGGCTTCCACTGCAAAAAACCCTGTTCCCTCTGATAGGGTTTCTAGAGCACTGGACAGATGGTAAAAAGTTTACACCTCTGCTTCTTTAGCTGTAAGGGCTTTAAATTGCCAGTTTCATATGCTTAAATATCAGCAATACCTAATGTCTCTGCTTAAACAGAAAATGCTGACAAACACTGAATGTCCTGAAAACAAGGAAATGCAGGATTTATTGCATGCGGCTGAACAAGTGGGAAAGCATACTTTGCAATGTGGTTTTGATTCACTAGAGGCCCCTTGCAGGGCCGCAGTTACAGGCTCTGTCATTCAAAGGCATGCTTGGTTAAAGGAACAGAGTCTGCCTGATCATGTTAAAGCAAAATTATTGGATGCTCCATTACAGCATGATACTTTGTTTGGTGTTAAGGCAGAAGAGGTATTAAAGAAAATTGAGGATAAAGCGAAACCTATGCAGACTGTAAAGGATTTCTTACAGGTTCAACCACCCAGATTTAGCAGGAACTGGCCTTCAAAAAATTGGTCCTTTCCAGTGTCAAGACAGGCCTCAAAGAGGCAGATACAGACACCCTAGAGGCAGATCTCAGCCCCAAGGCTCATACAGGCCTAAACAATGGGGTGCTTCTACCCCCAAAAGCGGAGAAGACAAATCACAGCCATATAGGAAACAGTCCCAATGACTTCCCACTGCCAGTGCCAAGCACTTGCCTTTTGGCAGCACCCTTAGGGGGAAAGCTAGCATTTTTCTCACAAAATTGGCACACGATCACCCAGGACAAATGGGTACAGAATATTGTTTCTCAGGGCTACAGGTTACACTTTCACACCCTTCCAAAGGCAAAAGGTATGCCAGACCTGCCACACAATCAGTGGGCAGAGGCACAAAAGCAAATTTCATCTATTATGGACATGAGGGCTATTCAGAGAGTACCACAGCAAGAACAGGGACAAGGATTTTACTCGAGGCTTTTCTTGGTACCCAGAAAGGACAAGGCATGGAGACCAACATTGGACCTGTCTATTCTAAATACTTTTCTGGATATTCCAAAATTCAAAATGCTAACACTGCAGCAACTTCTGCACATGCTGGGCAAGAAGGCTTGGCTCGTAACTTTGAACCTCAAAGAGGCATACCTGCATGTCCCAATCAGACAGTCTTGCAGAAGATACCTCAGATTCATAGCTGGCTGAATGCACTACCAATTCTCTGCACTGCCCTTTGGCTTATCTACTGCGCCCAGGGTCTTCACAAAATGCCTGGCACCAGTAATTGCATTTTGCAGACAAAAAAGAATTCCAATATATCCCTACTTGAACGACTGCCTTATTCAAGCAGAGAGCAAAGGCATTCTACTAAAGCATCTGGCGTTTGTAAAAAGGTTACGGATTTCCCTAGGGTACACAGTAAATGAAAATAAATCAAAACTAGTACCCTCTCAAGAGATAATATTCCTGGGTGCAAGCTTAAATACAACTGCCCAGATGGTTTATCTCACGCCAGACAAAGACAACTGACTTCTTACTTCAAAATGTTGGCAACAAAGACCCAGTTATCTGCAAGAAAAATTCTGCAGGCTTTGGGCTTCATGGCATCCTGCATTCTGCTAATTCCATATGCAAGACTGCATATGAGGAAGCTACAATGGTACCTAAAAAGTGTTTGGACTCAACATTGCCACAGCCTGGAAACATTAATCACCCTCATTCCCTGCCTGCAACAGGTGTTTCGATGGTGGGCACTGACTGGCCTGTCACCACAACAAAGGACAACCATTCATTTTACCCACAGCCAGGCAGACTCTAACAACAGATGCATCGGATTATGCCTGGGGGGCACACATGGAAGGAAAATGTATTCAGGGCACGTGGCCCGCAAGCCAAATGCATCTACATATCAATCAGAAAGAGATGCTAGCTGTACAGAATGCCCTGACAGCTTTCAAGGATCTACTCCATCCAGGACAACTACTGCTAAGGACGGATAATACTACAGTCATGTGGTACATAAGCAAGCGGGCACACATTCCTACCCCCTCTGCAGGCAAGCCATGACTTTGTGGAACACAGCAATGGCCTATCAGGTGCATCTGCAAGCTCAATTCCTGCCAGGAAAGACAAATACTCTGGCATACGAACTAAACAGAAACTTCATGGACCCTCACGAGTGGAAACTAGACCCACAAGTCTTCAGTATGATAACAAGGAAATGAGGATGCCCAGACATAGATTTATTTGCCTCCCCTCACAACTGCCAACTACAGAGATTCTGCACAAGGACTTATCACACACAAGCATGGAAGGTGGATGTTCTGTCATTCAGCTGGAAAACCCTGACAGTATATGCCTTTCCTCCACTGCCTTTCCTCCCCAAGGTACTACTAAAGGTCAGACGAGAAGCCAAAAATGATTCTGATTGTCCCAGACTGGCCATGCCAGTACTGGTACCCAATCCTGAAGAGCTTGTCTCAAGGCCCAGCCTGGACTTTACCTCAAATTCCTCATCTTCTGACCCAACAAAACAATTAGCTCCTGTACAGCCAATTCTGAACATTAAATCTGGCTGCTTGGCGAATAATATAACCACTCAGAGCACAACTCTCTCTAAAGCAGTTATGGATGTCATTTTGGAAGCCAGGAGGCCTAGCACCAGAAAATCTTAATCAGAAAAATGGAAGAGATTCTGTGCTTGGAATCAGGCACAAGGAATTGACCCGCTTGTTCCAAATATTCCTCAGATTTTACAATACCTAACTGAGATGCTGGATAAAGGCTTATACTTCTCATCAACTAAGATCCACGCTTCTGCCATTTCAGCTCATTACAGTACGGAACCACCTATTTTTTCTAATCCACTGCTAAGGCAGTACCTCAGAGGGGCCAAAAACATAAGACCCCAAGGAGAGCACCGATACCTACATGGGACCTCAATTTTGTTTTGGGAAAGCTCACACTGCCTCCTTTTGAGCCAGCCAATACAGCTGAGATTAAGTTCTTATCATGGAAAACAGCTCTGCTCCTAGCAATATCTTTAGCAAGAAGAGTCTCAGAGTTACAGGCATTAATGGCAGTGGAACCTTTTATCATTTTCCATCTGAACAGGGTTTCTCTAAGGACAAACCCATAATTTATGCCAAAGATAGTATCCAGTGTTGCTCTTAATCGAACCATTCATTTGCCTACTTTTTATCCTAATCCTCAGAATAAAAGGGAGAGACTGCTGCATTCTTTGGACATACACAGATGGCTGCGCTTGTACTTGGACAAAACTAAAGCTTTCAGAAAGACTGAGCAACTTTTAGTAGCATATGCTGCAGGATCACAAGGAAAGGCCATCTCAAAGCAGACCATTTCAAAATGGATAGGACACTGCATTCTTTTCTGCTATGCACAACATGGCAAATCAGTGCCTAAGGGCATTAGGCCACATTCTAGCAGGGCAGCAGCCACATCAGCAGCTTTTCCCAGAGGAGTACCAACCAAGGAAATTTTAGAGGCTGCAACTTGGAGTTCAGTGCACACTTTTACCAAGCACTACCACTTACCTCTTTACTCTAAATCCAGAGCAGGCTTTGCCACTGCAGTTCTGCAGGGCCTCATAGCCACTCCTAATTCTATTTAGACCCAGCCGCCCAACCTCAGCTTTGGGATTTAGCCCAAGTGTATTGACTGCAACAGTGAAACACGATGAACATAGTACAGTTGTGTACCTACCATAAATGTAGATGTTCGAGTGTATTCACTGTTGCAGTCCAGGTTACCCACCATCCCCGTTTCTGTGCTGGGACTTATCTGTACTTCTCTATTCTATACAACCTATGTGGTGTATTTGCTTGTAGATGAAGGTATTGTTTATTTCAGTGCATGCTTTTTATAAACAATGTTTTTAGCCTACCCTTTTGGGGGCACCTGACATCTGGGGCACGAAAAACTGAAGAAAATGGCGTCTGTTGCATCTTATATACTCCTGGCACACTGACGTCAGGGATGAGGTGACAGCAACCGACGCCGGACCGGGACTTTGGAATTCAGGCTGACTGCGGGTAGCCTGCCAGCAGGATAACCCAAGTGTAATGACTGCAGGAGTGAATACATTTGAACATCTACATTTATGGTAGGTACACAACTGTACTTTCCTATGGTGGGCAGAGGCCTGCCACCAGAGCAAGGGACTGCCATTCATTCCACCCCCTGCCGCCTAGACCCTGGCTACCGACGCATCAGATTACGCTTGGGGGGGGGGGGGCGCATCTGGCAGGGATATGCATTCAGGGCCAATAGAGCCCAAATCAAATGCACCTACATATCAATCAGAAAGAGATGCTAGCTGTACAGAATGCTCTGACAGCCTTCAAGGGCCATCTTCATCCAGGACAACTACGGATAAAGACAGACGACACCACAGTCATGTGGTACATAAACAAGCAGGGGGGGTACCCATTCCTACCCCCTTTGCAGACTAGCCATGGCATTGTGGAACACGGCTTTGACTTATCAAATACATCTACAAGCTCAATTCCTGCCAGGAAAGCAAAATACTCTGGTAGACGAACTAAGCAGAAATCTTATGGACCCACACGGATGGAAACTGGATTCACAAATCTTCAACATGTTGACACACAAATGGGGTAGCCCAGACATGGATCTTTTTGCCTTACCCCAAGTTGGACAAATTCTGCACAAGAATTCATCACAAAAAAGCTTGTAAAGTGGATGCCCTATCCTTCAGCTGGAAAAACCTATCAGTCTATGCCTTTCCCCCTCTGCCTCAGCTCTCCAAGGTCTTACTAAAAGTCAGACAGGAAAAACGAAAAATGATTCTGATTGCTCCAGACTGGCCTTGTCAACACTGGTACCTGCTACTGCGCAATTTGTCGCACCTTCCTCCGTGGTACCTGCCTCAGACACCTTACCTACTGTCTCAGCAGAACCTTCAAATTCTGCACACTCAGCTCCAAACTCTGAATCTTGCAGCATGGCTAATCAACTAATTTCACCAGTTAACATCTCTCAGCAAACCTGTGATGGATGTCATTTTGGAGGCTAGAAGGCCTAGTACTAGAAAATCCTATGCTGACAAATGGAAAAGATTCTGTGCGTGGAACCAAGCACAAGGAATAAGCACAGCAATGCCCAATATTCATCAGATTCTGCAATACTTAACTGAGATGCTTCACAAGGGCTTATCTTTTTCTTCCATAAAAATCCATGCCTCTGCTATTTCAGTGCATTACAACACAGAGCCTCCCCTCTTTTCTCATCCTCTGCTAAAGCAGTACCTCAGACGGGCCAAAAATTTAAGACCTCCCAGGAGAGCACCAGTTCCTGCATGGGACCTAAATTTATTTTGGAGAAACTCACTACCTCCTTTTGAGCCAGCTGCTACTGCAGACCTAAAATTTCTCTTTTGGAAAACAGCTTTTCTTTTAGCAGATGTTCATCGTGCATACAGCTGCAGTCATTACAGATGGGTTATCCTGCCGTCAGGCAGGTCCTCAGTCGGCCGAATTCCAAAGTCTAGGCCCGGCGTCGGTTGTCGTCGCTTCTTCCCTGACGTCAGTGCGGCAGGGGTATAAAAGAGGCAGCCGACGCCATTTTCTTCAGTCTTTCTTGCCGCGTGGTGCCCGAAGCAGTTCGCAAGTGCTGGTCGGCCAGCTCCTGAGATTTACGAAAGTATTTCAGCCGAAGTCTTCTTTAAAGCTAAGTACCCCGTTGGGGAAACTTTTCATCTGAAGTAGGCAGACTTCATTTGTCTGCAACCTGTGGGTATCGGATCCGACCTCGGATCCGAGCCGGCCTTTCAAAAGCTTAGGCTCCGAGCTCCTAGCTCCTCCCTCTACCCATAACCCCTTGCCAAGCCCTGACTGACCCCAGATTTCGTTTGCCGCTTTCAAGTTGCGACGGATTCCTTGAGCTCCTAGTGCAGATAAGTTTTCTGACAGGAAAATTTTGTAAAATTTAACCTTTTTTGATTATTTTAGATAGAAGTGTGTCTGTTAGGCTTTCCTTCCTCTATCTTTTATATTTTCTTCCGGGTTTGCGTAGTTTGAGTGGTTTGTGTGTGTTTAGGCCTGTTAGGGCTAGAGTATGTCTGAAGCCCATAAGGCAGTTTTTCTAAGTGCACCGAGTGTGGCCATAAGCTGTCCCCGGCGGATGGCCACACTCGTGTTAATGCTTGGGGTTGAACACCTGTCATCTGGTTGTACCATTTGTGCAGGGTTCAACCGCCGAGCTTTGAGGGAGCGGAGGTCGAAGCTTGTTCTGGCGGGACTTCTCCTCCAGATACCGCCGCTTCTGCCCCTTCTACACAGCAAGCAGTTGCTGTGGGCTCTCCTCCCGGCTGGGACTCAACCTCCCTCTAAGACTGGAGGAGAGAGAGACTTCTAGGGAGAGAAAGAAGGAGAGGCACAGGGAGAGGCACCACAAACGGAGAGCTGAAACCTCTAGTTCAGCTCCTCCATCCAAGCGGCCTCCTGTGCCTTTAGTTTCCTCCTCCTCGGCTCCTCCCCTCGGTTCTCTCCTGGGCCCGAGGAGGAGGAGGCTAGCCCTTCAGCGAGGTCCCAAGGCTGCTCTCTAGGTCCGCTTGGTGGCCTCGACTAGATCTACCTTCTCATGAGTGAAGCAGACATGGACCGGATGATGAGGAGATTCATCCAGGCTCAAATGCAAATGGGAGTGCTCCTAGCCCCCCCATCCGGGAGGGCTTCACCTTTTTCGCCTTTGGCTCCTTCTCCGACCCACACCATGGGTTCGGAGCTGTCGGCGCCGGGCAGAGTTGGATCCGGGTGGGTCGGATCCGATAGGTCGCACCTCGGACCTGTCCCATCCCTTGAGTGCTTGGTGCCGACCCGACCTCTCGGAGCCGAGGACCGAGCCTCGGATCCGAGGGAGCTGGTGTGTCTTCGGCCCGTCTAGGTCGGAACACCGGGTCTCGGATCCACGGTCTGCTCCGGCCCGATCCGTGTCGGATCCGAGTGGTCGGCTCGGGTTCAGAGAAGCTGGCTCCCCTGCCTTCGCGTAGTGGAAAGGGCACTGTTGACGACTTCCAGACCCCCGGTCCCTGCCACGGCTCCATCCCGCACTCCCTTGCAGTTGGCCCAGGCTCCCACCAGCCGGTCCCAGGGACAGCCTCGATGTCCCAAGTAGTTCCCTTGGAACATCCAGCTGCGGAAGAGTACTCCTCGGACAGCCCCCAAGAAGTACCTCAGAAGCATAAGTGCAAAAGGAGGCACATGGACTCCCGAGTCCGTCAAGACACAGACTTGGATGAAGGGGAGGTCTCCCCAAGGTCACCCCCTGAAGACGTCTCATTTGGAGACATTATGGAAATGTTGAGGATCAGGGGGGGGTGGTCTGCCCCCAAGGCCTCCTCAGACGAGTCTGTGTTCTTGGAGGCATTCGAGGCGGCCCATCTACCTCTTGGGTGTCCCTCCTGCCGACCCTCTGGTGGACCTTATATCCACCAGAGCGTGGAAGGATCCGGACACCGTTGAGCCTGTACCCAAGCGCCCTGACGTATCCTTTCCTCCAGCGGACCGCATTCACTGGAGCAAAGGCCCTCCAGTAGATGCCATGATGATGGCTGCAGCCACTAAGAGGGAGTTGGCCCAGGAGAGTCCCTCTATGCATCCTCCGGGCAAGGAGTCCTGCTCGATGGATCGCATTGGGAAGCGAGTTTTCAGTTCAGCAACCTTCTCTTTGAGAGCTGAACTACATGGCACACGCCATCAGGATGCAGCGGATTTGAGAAAAGAATACGCTGCACCGTGCCCAGAGTCCATGTCGGGTGAGGACAAGCAGGTATACTCCACCCGAATGGCCACTCTTAGAGCAGTTTCTAACACATCTATGCGGCTACTTTCTCACGCTACCGAGGGAGCCGCTAAAGCCAGCGGAGCAGGCCTAGTCATGAGGCGGCAGGCCTGGCTCCGCCACTGTGATTTCGCAGAGCCCTTCAAGGTGACTTTCGCGAATGCCCCTTTGATGGTTCTGCCTTGTTTGGCAAAACTGTTCGCGAAACATTGGTCCAGAGCGAGAAGGACGGGAAGACGCTGTCTGCCGTCGGAGTCCGCGTCTCAGTTCCCCAGAGGTCCTTCTCGAAGAACCAAAAGGGACAGAAGAAGATGTGGTTCCGGAAGTCGCAGCAGTCCCAACCTGCTCGGATAACCAGTCCTCCGTGGCAGAGGAGGACAGGAGGTCGCCCTAGAGGCAGAGGGGCTCCTAGAAACTTTGGGTCCAGAGAACCTTTCTCTGATAGGCCCACGCAGTAGCCCTGAAGGGTTGCCCGGCTGTCCATCTCTGGAGGCAGTCGGGCGTTCGAGGCACCTAACTTCTTGGGAGTCCATCACAACAGACCGTTGGGTGCTTCGTGATATCCAGAGGTTATACAATTCCCTGTACAAAGTTCCCAGATCTCAAGCCTCCCAGATGTACCACCCGACCAAAGGGAGGCAGCAGCTATCGAAATCGGACAGCTGCTAGAAAAAGAGCTATCCAGTGCGTCCCCTAGATCAAACCGGTCAGGGTTTTACTCCAGGTTCTTTTTAGTGCCAAAGAAAACGGGGACTTAAGACCGATCTTAGATCTTTCCCTGCTGAACCTGTCAGTAACCAAGCAAAAGTTCGGATGGTCACCCTTCAATCTATACTCCCCTCTTGAGGAGAATGACTGGATGTGCTCCAATGACCTCAAGGACGCGTACTACCACATTCGCATGGACAGACAGTCCAGGAGGTTTCTTCGCCCGCTGGGAGCCAGTCATTATCAGTTCAGGGTCCTCCCTTGGTCTCACCTCAGCCCCCAGGGTGTTCACCAAGGTACTAGCGGTTGTAGCGGCCCACCTGAGACTCCAGGGATTACAGGTCTTTCCGTACCTGGACGACTGGCTCCTGACGGCATCATCAAGGCATCTTCTGTGCTCAGCCAGGGACTACTTCCTTCGTATAGCCCCAAGGCTGGGCATCACTATCCACTGGGAGAAATCTTTACTGCACCCCACACAAATTATAGATTTCATAGGAGGAAGGCTAAACACTAGGTCAATGCGAGCCTTCCTCACCCCAGACAGAATTTCCAACCTGAAGTGTCATGTCGCAGCGGTCCTGCAACCATTTCCGACAGCAGCTTTGGTCCTGAGGGCCCTAGGTTCGATGGCGGCAGCTATCCCGCTTCTTATTCATGCGCGCTTACGCATGTGGGTTCTTCAATGGACCCTTCAGGTTCAGTGGTCCCCTCTCTATTCCTCTCTCAACAGTCCGATAGCGGTCAGCAAAGCATGCAAGGATTCCCTTCTTTGGTGGCTTCGGTCTCCGGAGCCTCTGACAGGGAGACCTTTTTGTGCAGCATTTCCCTGAGCCACAGTGACCACGGACGCTTCTCGCCTCGGGTGGGGGGGGCATTCTGCGGGGAAGATTGTCCAAGGCACGTGGAACCCCACAGAGACTTTGTTGCATATAAATGTCCTGGAAATGAGGGCTGTGCTCCTAGCATTGCAAGCACTTCACAACCTTCTTCCTTCAGGGACTATTGCGATTCAGACAGACAACATGTCGGTAGTCTGGTACATCAACAAACAGGGAGGAACCAGGTCCTATCCCCTTTGTCGAGAGGCCATGAGAGTCTGGGAATGGGCAATTTCCACCAAACGCTTTCTTGTAGCAACGCACATTCCGGGAAAATCCAACATCCTTGCGGACAAACTCAGTCGCACCATTCTTTCCCCTCACGAGTGGTCTCTCAATCCTCAGGTAGTGAAGAAGATTTTTGCCGTCTGGGGCAACCCTGTTGCGATCTTTTGCCTCTCACTCAAACGCCAAATGCGACAATTTCTTCGCTCTGCTTCCCCACCAGGGGAATCCCGAGAGACGCTGGTGCATGCTTGGCCTCCCGGTCTCCTTTATGCCTACCCTCCACTACCTCTGATGCAGAGGCTTCTGCAGAAAGCCAACAGTTTGGGGAGCAGAATGATTCTCATTGCCCGTTCTGGCCTCGTCAACCCTGGTTCCCCTTTGTATGGTCTCACAAAGTGAATCCACCCTGGATTCTGGATCCGATCCCGGATCTCATCTCCCACCCTCTGGGAATTCCGGCCCCAATCTGCACCCTGAAATTGACAGCTTGGCTGCTCCAGTTCCATCCTTGATTAGGACTCCGGTATCTCGTCACCGGTCAAGGCCATCCTAGTGGCGGCTCATAAACCTTCCACTAGGCAGGTTTATCGGAGTAAATGGAAGAGATTCTCTATTTGGGCGGTCCAGAAAAGTTTGGATCCTTTTCAGCACCTATGTCGGCAGTGCTGGATTTTTTTAACAGACCTCTTTCATCAATGGGCAAGTTCTTCCACGATTAAGGTACAATTGGCAGCCATCTCTCATTATCACATTGGTCATGAGACAGCTCCCTCATGACGGGCGAATTGTGCAAAACCTTTCTTAAAGGGATTTTTGTTGAGGCCTCCAGTCAGAGATTGTACCACCTTGGGACCTATCTTTAGTTCTGCAAGCCCTTACTGCTCCTCCTTCGAGCCTGCAGCTTCTACAGACCTGAAGTACCTTTCCTGGAAGACTGCCTTCTTAGTAGCTATCACTTCAGCCAGAAGAGTGTCTGAACTTCAGGCTCAATCGTCAAACCGCCTTACCTTTCCTTCTTTCCAGATAGGGTGTGCCTCAGGACCAATCCATCCTTTCTTCCAAAAGTCTCTTCAGAATCTAATATCAACCAATCAATCAACTTACCTGTGTTTTTCCCAAGTACTCAAACAAAGGAGAATACAAATTGCATTCCTTGGATGTTCATAGACAATTACGATTTTACATTCACAGAACAGCTGGTCACAGGCAATCAGATCAGCTGTTCATCTCCTTTGCTAAATTTGCTTTGGGTAAAGCAGTTTCTAAAGTCACACTATCGAGATGGATTGCTAATTGTATTCTGCAGGCTTATGACACTTCAGGTAGACCTGCTCCTCAGAGGGTTACGGCTCATTCTACTAGGGCAGTCTCCACGTCAGCCACCTTTAAGTCCCGTGTGTCATTGGATGATATCTGCGCGGCAGCCACTTGGGCCTCACCTCATACCTTTATTTCTCATTATAAGGTGGATGTTGTTTCCAGGGGAAGAGCATCCTTTGGCTCAGCGGTGCTCCGGAACATCCTTCCATGACGGCCACCCAAGATTCAGGTAGCTGGGGACTCTGTCCCACAGGTTGCAGACAAATGAAGTCTGCCTACTTCAGATTTAGAAGTTATGTACTCACCATAACGTTCCATCTGAGTAGGTGACTTCATTTGGATGCAACCATCCCCCCCTCCATCCCCCTGACCTTTATACAGCGAGTATTTATGCTTTGTTCAGATACTTTATTCAGTATTATATAGGCAAACTCAATCTGAGGTCAGTCAGGGCTTGGCAAGGGGTTATGGGTAGAGGGAAGAGCTAGGAGCTCGGAGCCTAAGCTTTTGAAAGGCCGGCTCGGATCCGAGGTCGGATCCGATACCCACAGGTTGCATCCAGATGAAGTCACCTACTCAGATGGAACGTTATGGTGAGTACATAACTTCTAATTGCCTCAGACTGATGTCAGACAAAGTTAATAATTGCATTTCTTGTGGGAAGCAAATACCGCATAAGGATTTCCACTCTTTCTGTATACCTTGCTTAGGGCCAGACCACGACGTCTCGGCCTGCCGTTTTTGTGCTAGGTTCAACAAGTGCACTATTAAGCGCCGGGCGGAGTTCGCCCTTCATTATTTTGGCAAAAAATTTAATTATATCATGTCGTCGGATACCCCGACACCAGTTTTAAGCAAAAGACGCAAAGACAAGGACTGACATCCGAGGTCTGTACCGAGTACTGAGACCACGCTTAGGCCGACTACCAGTTCTCCAGTTCTCAGCGAGGCACCTACGCAGCCCCTGACTACTGATGAAACTATTTTACCGGTGACTTCAGTACCCGAGGTCGCAGGCTCCTCGGTCTCCATTCCCACTGCAGATACCGACTCCACTCCTGGCGGGGAAACTGAAAATTTAGTCAGGCCTGCCATTTCTGAAGGCGTCTTCAGGCCTTCCACCTTCTCTATTAAATCCTTCACTAAATCTAAAGCTGCCATGAAAACTAAAAAACAGGGTCCCCAGACCTCCTCTCAAGGCACCATGCCTAAAAAGCAGATGCTTAAAATGGCTGAGGATTTGATAACTCTCATCAGGGGTTCTCAACCCCCCTCTGACAAAAGACCCAGATTGGAGGAAGACTACCCTTCCTCAGACCAGGCTTCTATTACCTCAGACCATTCTGAGGACCAGGATTATGCCTATTCCCCTTTCGAAGACTCTGATGCTGAGGAGTCTATTCCCTCGGTCTCCCCCCCCTGAGGACTACTCTTTTGGGGAAACCCTGCATACATTGAGGGAACACTTCCACTGGGAAGGCCAAGATTACTTGGATTCCAAGAAAAGGCTCAGGGAATTTCTACTGCTCCCCAGCATATAGGCCCTTGGCTATCCCTCCTGTTTTAGATATTTTGGATGATGTGTACACAGAAGCCAGCCTTAATCCAAATTCTTTACCTCCAGCCCCTGTTAAACCAGACAGGTATTACCAGGTTCCTGATTCTCACCAGTATCTTTATAAAAGCCATACTGCAGACCCAGAAGCAATTTCACAGGGTCCCAAGGGAATAAAGGCCTCTACTGCTAAAAACCCTTTACCTTCAGAGAGAGATTCCAGAGCATTAGAAAGGTGGGGGAAAAAGGTGTATACATCTGCCACTTTAACATATGAAATTGACAGTTTAATGCCCTCATGGTTAAAGTACCAACAGTTTTTGTTATCTCAGCTGAAAAGCAAAATGACACAAACAGAACAACCAGATTTGAAAGAGTTGCAGGATTTGTTGCATGGAGCAGAGCAAGTGGGTAAGCATACCTTGCAGTGTGGTTTTGATGCTTTAGAGGCCTCATGTAGAGCTGCTGTCACGGGATCTGTTATACGTAGACATGCTTGGCTCAAACATGTCAAAGCAAAGTTATTAGATGCACCACTTCAAAAAGATGTATTGTTTGGTATTAAAGCTGAGGAGGTACTAAAGAAAATGGAGGAAAAAGCGAAATCTATGCAAACAGTGAAAGATTTCTTGCAGGTACAACCTCCACGCTTCAGCAGAAACTGGCCTTCAAAAAATTGGTCCTTTCCAGCCACGGACAGACCTCAAAGGGGCAGATACAGACGCCCAAGGGGTAGAGGACAACCTCAAGGATCTTACAGAGCTAGACAGTGGCAAGCACCAACCCCAAGAGGTGGAGAAGATAGATCACAGTCATTTAGAAAACAGACACAATGACTTCCCGTATGCCTGCCAAACAAAGCTATAATGGCAGCACCTTTGGGCGGAAAACTGGCATTATTTTCAAAAAAACTGGCACATTGTTACAAAAGACAAATGGATTCTGGACATTATAGACAGGCTACAGGTTCCACTTTCACACCCTTCCAAAAATGAGAGGCTTGCCAAACCTGCCACAAAATCAAAGGGCAGAGGCACAAAGACAAATTTCCGCTCTCATGGATATGAAAGCGATTCAAGAGGTACCTGCAAAAGAACAAGGTCAAGGTTTTTATTCCAGACTATTCCTGGTACCAAGGAAAGACAAAGATTGGAGACCCATCTTAGACCTATCCATCCTAAACACATATCTACAGGTGCCAAAATTGAAGATGCTCACATTACAATAGCTTCTTCCCATGCTGGGCAAGGAGTCTTGGCTGGTAACATTGGACCTCAAGGAGGCATACCTGCATGTCCCTATCAGACAAGATTGCAGAAGATACCTCAGATTTCTTGCAGGTTCAACCCATTACCAATTCTCTGCATTGCCCTTTGGCTTATCTACTGCGCCCAGAGTGTTTACGAAATGCCTGGCATCAGTAATTGCCTTCTGCAGACAACAAGGAATACAAATCTACCCATATCTGGACGACTGCCTGATCCAAGCGGATAGCAAGGACATTCTACTGCAGCATCTGGCGTTTGTAATAAAACTGTTAAACTACCTGGGATACACAGTGAACAAAAAGAAATCAAAGCTAATACCTTCTCAACAGATAATTTTCCTGGGTGCCCGCTTAAATACAACCACCCAGATGACCTACCTCACGCCAGACAAACAAGGGCAACTGTCTCAATACTTCAACAAAATGGCAACTTTCACCAGACTAACTGCAAGGAAAGTCCTGCAGGCTCTGGGATTCATGGCATCTTGCATCCTACTAATACCATGTGCAAAGCTGCATATGAGGAAACTACAATGGTACCTAAAAAACTTATGGTCTCAACACAGCCACAGCTTGGAAACAATTATACCACTCATTCCATGCCTTCAAAAGGAATTTTTGTGGTGGGCTCAAGCATGCCAAAGAAACACAGGTCTCCCTTTCTGTGTACCTCAAGCAACTCAAATAATCACAACAGATGCCTCAGACTACGCCTGGGGAGCACACATGGCAGATCAGTGCATTCAGGGAAAATGGTCCCAAAAAGAGAAGCACCTACACATCAGCCAAAAGGAGATGCTAGCCGTGCAAAATGCTCTTATGACCTTCAAAGACCTACTGCATCCAGGCCAGCTATTGATAAGGACAGACAACACCACAGTCATGTGGTACATAAACAAACAGGGGGGAACTCATTCATACCCCCTGTGCAGGCAAGCCATGACCCTATGGAACACAGCACTGGAATTGCAAATTCAACTACAGGCACAATTCCTGCCAGGGAAGGAAAACACAGTGGCGGACAACTTAAGCAGAAATATGACAGACCCACACGAATGGAAGTTGCATCCTCAAGTTTTCTCAAAAATAACTATGGCATGGGGACAGCCAGACATAGATCTATTTGCTACCCACAGAAATTACCAGTTGGAAAAATTTTGTTCAAGGACCTATCATCCACAGGCCTGGAAAGTGGACGCACTCTCTTTCAATTGGACAACATTGACAGTATGCCATCCCGCCTCTTCCTCTACTGACCAAAGTTCTATTAAAAGCCAGAGCAGAGAGGCCACAAATGATTCTCATTGTTCCAGACTGGCCACGACAACACTGGTATCCTCTCCTAAAGAGCCTGACACACTCCCCACCATGGATCCTACCTCTAGTCCCTCTTCTGTTGTCCCAGCACAACTACAAAACCCTTCACAGCCAGCTCAAAACCCTAAATCTAGCTGCATGGAGAATACCTTAATTTCCCAACAGACTCTCCTCTACAAGGAGGTGCAGGATGTCATCTTGGAGGCCAGAAGACCCTCTACTAGAAAAGCCTACTCCGCCAAATGGAAACGATTTTGTTCCTGGAATCAAGAAAAGGGCCAGAATCCTTGGGTAATAAATATACCTCAAATTTTACAGTACCTAGCTGAGATGTTAAACAGTGGCCTTTCCTTCTCCTCCATCAAGATCCACGCTTCAGCCATTTCTGCACAATACAATACAGATCCTCCTCTATTATCACATCCTCTATTAAGGCAGTTCCTCAGAGGGGCAAAAATATAAAACCCCCACGGAAACCACCAGTCCCAGCTTGGGAACTCAACTTCGTATTGGAAAAACTGACCCTGCCTCCCTTTGAGCCGGCTTCTTCAACAGAGCTACAATACTTGTCATGGAAAACAGCCTTCCTTCTGGCTATTACCTCAGCACGCCGGGTTTCGGAACTACAGGCCCTCATGGCTGTGCAACCATTCATCATTTTCCATCAGGACAGAGTTTCTTTACGAACCAACCCTACCTTCATGCCAAAGGTAGTATCCAGTGTAGCTTTGAATCAGACTATTAATTTACCTACCTTTTATCCAAATCCACAGAACAAAGGGGAGAGACTACTACATTCCTTGGACATTCACAGACAACTTAGTTATTACTTGGACAGAACAAAGCCATTCAGGAAATCTGAGCAGCTGTTTGTGTCCTATGCTACAGGTGCTCAAGGAAAGGCTATTTCCAAACAGACAATTTCAAAATGGATAGCCCACTGCATATGCTTTTGTTATTCATTTAATGGAAAATCTGTGCCTGTATACATCAGATCCCACTCCACCAGGGCTACAGCTACCTCTGCAGCTTTCCTCAGGGGGGTCCCTACCAAGGACATTTTGGAAGCAGCTACTCGGAGTTCAGTGCACACTTTCTCCAAGCACTACCACCTTCCACTATACTGAAAATCTAGAGTGGGCTTTGCCACAGCAGTCCTGCAGGGCATCCTCGCCCCTCCTAGTTCCACTTAGTGCCTACCACCCTTACTTAGCTTTGGGATTCTACCCATCTGTAATGACTGCAGCTGTATGCACGATGAACATAGTACAGTTTTGTACCTACCATAAATGTAGATGTTCGAGTGCTCATACAGCTGCAGTCCAGGTTACCCTCCCACCATCCCCTCTTAGGACAGGCCTTATGACAAACACCTTTATCATACAACCTATTTGGGGTATTCTTTTATGGTATATTTGCTTGCAACTACTGTTTTTGGTTTATCTACATTGCATGTTTGCATAATATTATGTTTTGCCTTCCTTCTGGGGGCACCTGACATCTGGGGCAAGAAAAACTGAAGAAAATGGCGTCGGCTGCCTCTTTTATACCCCTGCCGCACTGACGTCAGGGAAGAAGCGACGACAACCGACGCCGGACCAAGACTTTGGAATTCGGCCGACCGAGGACCTGCCTGACGGCAGGATAACCCATCTGTAATGACTGCAGCTGTATGAGCACTCTAACATCTACATTTATGGTAGGTACAAAACTGTACTTTACTTCAACTAGAAGGATTTCAGAACTACAGGCTCTTATGGCAGTGGAGCCTTTCATTAATTTTTACCCGGGCAGGGTGGCTTTCAGGAGCATTCCATCCTTTATGCCTAAAGTGGTATCTCATGTGGCCCTCAATCAGACCATTCATCTGCCAACTTTCTTCCCAAATCCACAGAACAAGGGTGAGTGGATTCTGCATTCATTGGATGTACACAGACAACTAAGATTCTGTTTAAACAGGACAAAATCTCTAAGAAAATCTGAACAACTACTGGTGTTTGCTGCAGGGGCAGAGGGAAAGACTATTTCAAAGCAGACTATTTCCAAATGGATAAGTCATTGTATTCGTTTCTGTTATATGCACCATCTTAAACCTGTCCCTAAGGGGATCAGATCTCATTCCACCAGGGCTGCATCTACTTCTGCAGCCTTTCTTAGAGGGGTTCCTACCAGAGACATTCTAGAAGCTGCTACCTGGAGCACAGTACATACTTTCACCAAACATTACCATTTACCTCTCTTTTCTAAATCCAGAGCAGGCTTTGCCACTGCTGTCCTGCCGGGCCTTATAGCTGCTCCTAATGCTGTATAAATCCATGATCCTCCCAACCATAGCTTTTGGATTCTACCCAAATGTAATGACTGCAACAGTGAAACATGAAGAACATAGTACAGTTGTGTATACTTACCATAAATGTACATGTTTGAGTGTATTCGCTGTTGCAGTCCTGGTTACCCTCTCTCCAGCCCCCTGATTTTTCTCTAACTATACCTCTCATTTCTGTTACTATCTTTAAAGCCTTTTTGGTGTATTTGCTTTTGTTTGGAGGTATATGTTTTGGTATTTATTATTCTACGCACATTTATTTATATATTTTCCTCCCCATTT
This sequence comes from Protopterus annectens, assembly GCF_019279795.1. Taxonomy (NCBI): domain Eukaryota; kingdom Metazoa; phylum Chordata; order Ceratodontiformes; family Protopteridae; genus Protopterus; species Protopterus annectens. The sequence goes on along the minus strand of NC_056733.1, from coordinate 424,290,749 downwards.
GGGGGGCACCTGACATCTGGGGCAAGAAAAACTGATGTAATGGCGTCGGCTGCATGTTTTATACCCCTGACGACCTGACGTCATGGAAGAAGGGACATCAACTGATGCAGGACCCAAGACTTTGTTAATCAGGCCAACTGAGGGCAACCTGCCAGCAGATTACCCTAATGTAATGACTGCAACAGTGAATACACTCTAACATCTACATTTATGGTAAGTGTACACAACTGTACTTTCTGTTGCTTTTGCAGATTTTTATTTAGAGCCTCCGAGTATGTTTTCGTGTGTTTTTTGCCGGTGATGGTTTCATAGGTCTATGTGAGACTGGTGGTGTGATGCAAGTAATTCCTTTCTCCTCTTGACTTGCCTGGTCCAGTCTTGGGTTGAGAGAGCTTAGCCTCCAGTTTGGCTGTATAATTGCATCTCTCGCATGTATTAGTGTTTGGTGGAAGGAGGAGAGGGTTGTCTGTGTACATGAGGCAATTGTAACATTGCCTCAAAATGCCCAGATTCACCAGTTGGACCAGAGAGTGCACCTGACACTGCCCTTTGGACATGCCTGGATAGGTACAGTGAACTGTTTTACTGACTGGATGGTAAGGTCGAATAGAGAGCCTTGTCCTTCTCTACAGTATAGGGGGCTCTAGTGCTAAGGTTTATTAGTGCTTGCTATGAGTTTTGAGCAAGTGCCGGGATGAGAAGTGAATGATTTGAGTGCTTAAGTTAAAGTTTGTCTACTTCCAAGGGAAAAATTAAAGAGTAGACTGTGTGGAGCCGGGAATAGTTATATACCCTAGCTAACCGGCGCTGCCCGGCGTGCAAAACCACGCAAATGCGGGTTTTATAGCAAGGAAATGAAAGAGAGAGAAATTCGTCCAAAATGGCCAATGAACTACTAATTTCTGGGCTGAAACCACTCCTCCAGGTACAGATAGGCTGCTCAAAGCTCCCACTCTCACCGTGAACACAGAAACTTCCTTCTATCCAAGTAAGGTATGGGCAAACACAGAAACTTGTAACACAGCCTTGAATTCAGCACTAACCTGAAAACTGAACCCTACCAGCTTAGAAAGGCAGAAAAACAAGTTTTTTTTTTTCAGAAAATAAAGCAGATACTATCAAAAAAACACTTTAAATGCACAGAAATGGCTATTACACTTGAGTGTGTAGCCTACAACAGCTAGGACGACTGCCTGATTCAGATAGACAGTCAGGGAATGCTGTTGCAGCACCTGAAATTTGTAAAAGCCTTCTAACCTCCCTAGGGGTACTCCATCAACGTTCACGTTTTTAACTTTTCACTGACTGTTTCCTTTAGGAGACCAAGGTTTTAATCAGCTGTAGCTTGATTAATGTAATTTGATTGGCTTTTTTATATTGTGACATGAAGGTGGAGCTGTAGTTTAACCATCTCTGAAGTCTGGATCACTATGGATGAAAGCGCTCAGTTTTTTTTGGCTTTATTTTAATTGTTAAAAATAACCATAAACTTTATTTAATTGGAGCTGTTGTTATTCAGCTATTATTTAGTTTGGAAGTTTCAGTAAAGCCTTTTCTTCCATTCGGCTTACGGAAGCTATAGCAAGTTTCTGTTTGTGGGTCAAACGTTCCAGGTGGCCTAGCTGGATTTCTGATTGGTCTGTTTTATAGGATCAATGGAGTTCTTACAAATACTGCAAGAAAAATTGTACACCACCTTCTTGAATTGCCAGCTGTCTCATACTTTGCACCTATCCTAACATAAGCAATAATCAAAGAAAGAACCTTGCCTCCTGCTACAATACAATAGCTAAATTTGCCACCAGTCTCCCTCATAGAACCCACCATTGTCATGGCTTAAAGCAATTAAACTGGCGTGAACTCCACAACTGTCTAACTTATTCCCAACTGACTACAGCACACAAACTCATTTATCATCCAGAAAAATGCCCTGCACTACAAAACTTATTGCTACCCTACTGTCCAGCAAGGGACCTCCTTTCTAATAAATTCTTATTACTTAAAAATAAGACAAATAATGTCGCAGGAGACTCGCTGTATTCCCAGTATGTTGCTGAACTCTGGAATAGTGTCCCCATGCAAATAAGTCTCCCAACAAACTCAGTAGTTTTAAACCACTGCTTAAACAACATCTTAACCAATCCTGGTCCTGTACATGCTCACTACAGGGTTAAAACTTTTTTTTCCTGTACAGTACTATTATCCAAATACTGTCCTTAAACATAATATTCTCAACCTCTTACTGAAGTGACAAAACTATTTTTATACATAATTGTTGCCTGTACAATCCACTAAGTTGTATGTGTGCCTTCTTTTTAGTTACTTCCACCTCTGTAAAATCTTGGAATGTCTATGTATGAATGTAACTACTGTTTGTGTATAAATGTAAATAGAAATGTAACTACTGTGTTTGACTGGAACTGAGTAAAATGCAGTGTTTAGCAAATGGAGCTTTTCTCCCCCGGCTTCCTCTGAAAGTGGGCATTAACCAGTCAGATTTACCAGGTAAACAAAGACAAATACCCATGTATAATGTACTGACTGTACAATATCTTCTGCATGCAATGTATTCTGTCTGTTTATAGTTTGTCAGGGTTGCCAGATTTCCGATTGGCCAGGTAGGGACAAAAAAAAAAAAAGTATTTCACAGCAAGTGAAGACTATAAAAAAAAAAAAAAAAAAAAGTCTTCCACGCTAGGTCTTTAATGCGGAACATCAGAGTTCCGCATTAAACAAAAGTAGCTCTGTGTTTTATTTTTTTTTTGATTGGCCCGGGCCAATCAAAAATAAACACAGAGCTACTTCTATTTAATGCGAAACATCGCAGTTCCGCATTAAACAGAAGTAGCTCTGTTTTGTGATTTTTTTTGATTGGCCCGTATACATTATACGGGCCAATCAAAAATCGCTAAACAGGGAGCTACTTCTGTTTAATGCGGAATATCGCAGTTCCGCATTAAACAGAAGTAGCTCTGATTTTTTTATTTTTTTTTGATTGGCTCGTATACCGGTATACGGGCCAATCAAATATCGCTAAACACGGAGCTACTTCTGTTTAATGCGGAACTGCGATGGCCCGCATTAAACACAAGAAGCTCCGTGTTTACCGATTTTTGATTGGCCCATATGCCGGTATATGGGCCAATCAAAAAAAAAAACAAAGCGGAGGCTGCCCGGGATTTAAACCGGCAGTGCAAGACTGTGGATCAGGCTGCTGATCACGGGACAGTCCCGCCCAAATAGGGACGTCTGGCAGCCCTGGTTTCGGTTGATGATTTTGACTATGCTTGCTCTTTTAGCTCCGGTCATGGCTTAAAAGGTTAAACAGACCAATCCACCTACCTTGTAAATTACAAATACATAAATAGAGAAACCGAGAAAAAGAGAGAGCAGTTTGTTGATCCCCTTCTCATTGATCCATTTCCTGTGGTTCTGGATTATTTATTTAATTTTTATTTATTTAACATTTGTTGACAGGAAAAGTCTGACTAGGACAGAGCCTATTTTCAGTGGCGGCCCGGAGAGAAATGCTCCAGACGCATGTCTTTAGAATGTGGGAAGAAACTAGAGTACTCTGAGAAAACCCACGCGAACCCAGGGAGAACATGCAAACTCAGTATAGATGGAACCCCAGCTGAAAATCGAACCGGAGAACCTCTTGCCGTGAGGTGACATTAGCTGCTGCACCACTGCGCTGCCCAGTCAACATTTTCAAGATGTCTGTTTTTCCTCTGTTGTTCATTTGATAGCCATATTGAATTTCTTCTTGAGCAATCATTCTATTCCTTAGCTATCCCTAAAAGTGTATAGAACATTTCTGAGGATTTCTACGGGAAGTCATTTTCAGACTTCTGCTGTGTCTACTACTCCTGCCATGGGTTCTTAATTTCATGGTTGATTCAGCCTCCCTTTAAGCCTGTTTTGAGGACTGAACTTTAATGCTCTTTTGGAAAACTATTTTTGTAGCTGTAACCACTGCTAGATGCATCTGTGAGCTGTAGGCAGTTTGTGCATTATCTTGTTTGTCACAAGGATAGCGTAGTGCTCACATAATTCCGTCCTTTGTACCAAAAGTAGGTACCATCTTTAACTTGAATCAGTCACTTAATCTTCCTAGTCTTCATTGCAAGTCATTCTTTCATGGTGAACATCTCTGTCATTGTCTGGATGTATATAGACCGTTATGCTTCTGGTCTCATTGAACTGAGGAATTTAACAAAAGTCAGTAAATTTTGTGTCTACCATAACTTCCAAATTGAGTACAAATGTGTTAAAAGCTGCACCGTCTAGGTGGCCTTAGTACTGTGTTTCCATTGACTGTCATTATCAAAAGTAGCTTTTATTTGAATATTGATAGCCTTTTTGTGAGTGTCTGTGATGTCAACATTTTGTTTAATAATATTCCTGTGTACTTTTGTGAACCACTGAGAGCTGAATGTTAATTCTAGCCCTTGAGCAGCATTTAGAGTTTCAGCAATCCATTGTATTCTTTCTAGATTAGAGGTTGGTTGCTTAAGATCCTGCTAGATGAAGATGTGCCAGACTATTTCAAATATGCAAGTTGTATACTTTTAATAAATGTACTTAAATAAGGGAATTACCACATCTACAATGCGCCCCTAAGAGCTGACCTAGTTGTTCAGCTTTTGGAACTTATGTGGACTGTAACCTGCCATTCAGCCAACATGTATCCATTGTACAAAGGCCCTTCTATATTGCACAGCTTATAAACTAAGGGATTGTCTAGATTTAGGGATGTCATTGTCTCCCTTTTGCTAAGCTGTTCTTAGACCAGTTATTGAGTATAATGCCCCCTTTGTCATGTATCTGTCCAGAGACATGCAGCAACTAGAATGTCCACAGAGACACCTTACTAAAAGGATACAAAGCCTAAACAATGTGCCTTGCATGTATTGACTCAAAGCCCTGTCATTGTACTCTGTATCGTACAGACTTTTATGGGTGACCTGTGTCCGACATGCTAGGCAACTTCCAATCCAATACTGATGGATGTACTGCAGGTCAGCAAGTCAAATGGAATCAAAATAATTGATCTAGGGATCTAAGCCTCTTCAGCAGCATCCACAAGATTGTTTGGAGAGTGTACTTCTGCTCTGGAACAATCTCTCCATCCAATTAAAACAGAGCACATCCCTGTCCATATTCTAACATAACTTGGATCTATGGATGGTGTAGATCAGTATGTGTGTAACTTTATGAAGCTTTCCAGGGTCTTACACAAGTATATAAATACTGAGCATGTGCGAGCCTGACTTCCATTTTGTAGTAAACTGTTAAGATGTAAGCATGTATGTTTAGTCTGTCAGTTAATCAGTTTGTTTATATTTTGTAATGCTGCTATCTATCCTGTTGTGTTTCTATGTAATAAAGCATATAAACAAACTACCCCCCTCCCCGTTCGTCATCTATACTAGAGAGGGACGAGCAATATGGTGTGAGAAGTGGCATGTCTAAAAAGGACATGGTGCCAGAATGGGATCCAGATTCTTTAGTTCGAGACCGCGAGACACTCTGTTAAGACGGGAGGAATATATATGGCAATGAATCATCCCTACTGCACGTATAACTCGCAAAACGAGTTGTAATAAGTGGAATCATTTCAAAATGTTTTGTAAATCAAAATGGACTCCTTTTTTTTAAAAAAGGAACATTCAAAGAAAGTTGATCAATTAGAAAGCCATGACCCTAATTTTTATGTTGATGGTATGTCATTGCTTCATGAAACAATTAATGCTGTAGATTTATGGGCAAAGAATGACGCATTTTGTACTGTCCAGATAAATGGAAAACCATTGAGCTCAAAGCTGACACAGTTTCAAAGTGCAGTGCTATATTTGCAGAAACATTTGCTAGAGTGTGTGCTGGTGAGAAGCTTGATTTGGCAAAGTGCGCAAAGCTTGTTGCTTATGGTGGTGAAGAGATTCAAACCGAAGGCTCAGTAGTACTTTCATGTTTGCTTTACTGAAAGAAGCTATGATTTGTTATTTTATGTGGTCAAAGAGGCACATACAGTCATTATTGGGGATCAGAGATGGTTTGAAAAATGGGACTGCTTTCATTTAATAAGGAAGTCCATCATGTTAATTTAAAAGACCATTGTTCTAATTTCACCCAGTACGTTCTCTACCTATGCTGATCTTTTCAAAGACAAACTAGGCAAACTACCAGTTGTGTATTCCATGAAGTTAAACCCAGATGTCAGCACAGTTGTCAGGCCAGCCCTGAAAGTTCCAGTAGCTATGCAGAACTGAGTCCAAGCCGAGCTAAAGTGGTGCAGCAAGGTGCAATTTGTCCAGTTGATTCTTCATGGCCATCTTCCATGGTGGTAGCTCATAAGAAAAGCTCAGATGATATCAAAATATGTATTGATCCACGAGATTTGAACAAAGCATAGAAAAGACCTCATCATCCAATGTGTACAGTCGAAGTTGCAACTCTGATGCCAAATGCCACAGTTTTTTCTGTCTTGGATGCAGAGAGTCCATTTTGGCAAATTTTGCTTGACAAGAAATCCTCGATAACTATGTTACGTACTCCTTTTGGCAGGTACAGATTTTTGAGAATGCCATTTGGGATAAATTCTGCTAGTGAGTCTTTCAGCGTGCAGTGGAGCAAATTTTTTCTGGGTACTCCTGTGCTATTGTAGTAGATGATATTCTAGTAGGCGGTAATGGTGAAGCTGAGCATGGTAGAAACCTCAGAAATTTCTGGAAAGAGCACTTGTAGTGAATTTTAAGCTAAATCCTCAGAAGTGCAAGTTCAGGTTATGAGAAGTTACTTATGTTGGTCATTTAATTTACCAGTTCAGGCTTACACCAGACCCTTCCAAGCAAATATTTATTCTCGAGATGCCAGCGCCAGACACTGTTCAAGCCCTTCAGTGTTTTCTTGGCATGGTTAACTATCTAGGCAAGTTCATTCTAGACTTGAGCCAACTAGTAGCACCGTTCAGAGATTTGACACATAAAGAAGCATCTTGGTCATTGGTGGAACAACACCAAAGAGCATTTGATGTCCTGAAACAGAGAATTGCCAGTGCACCCAACTGTCCGATATTATGATATTCACAAACCAGTTACTCTTTCCTGTGATGCTTCAAAATTTGTTCTTGGTGCAGTCATTCTTCAAGAGGGTCAACCTGTTGCCTGTGTGTCCAGATCTCTAATCCAAACTTTAAGTGCTTAGGCTCAGATAGAGAAAGATCTTTTTGCAGTTATATTTGCATGTTTGAAGTTCTGTGGTTATATTTATGGTAGACTTATCCAGATTGAAACAGATCACTAACCTCTAGTCACTATTTTGAGAAAGCCTATGCATACAGCTCCAGCCAGATTGCAATGTATGATGCCGAGATTGCAGAAGTGCACAAAAGACTAACTTCTTTATCTTGCTGATACTTTATCCAGATCATTCAGAAATACCACTGACCATCATGAGAATGCGAAACTTGATTTTGAAGTCATGGAAGTGAGAAATTTTTCTTCCACGCATCTTAATTAGCATAGAAATCATACAGCCTCAGCTCCTGTTTTACAGAAGCACAACCACTTTATCAATAGAGAATGGCCATCAGAACAATCTAGTTTACCTCAAGAAGTGCAACCGTATTTTCCTTACAGAGATGAGATTTTATCTGACCATGGTATTGTCATGAAAGGTCTGTTAAGTAATTTTTCCATAGTCTTGCATCGTGGCCACCCAGGAGCTGATTCTACTAAAAGGAGGGTGAGCGGACTAGTATTTTTGCCTTCTATGTCACAAAACATCGAGAGAGTACTTTCATCTTGTGTATGTAATTGTACAAAGCCACTTCAACAGAAGGAACCAATTCATCTAAACCAGATTCTGAGCTACCTTGGTCGACAGTAGCCACTGACATTTTCGAATGGAATGGTTAACATTACTTGGTGTTAGACTCTTATTCTAATTGGTTCGAGATTAACCTACTTCCAAATCTAGCATCCAGTACTGTCATTACTAAGAAGAAGCATAACTTTGCTGTCCGTGGTAGTCAGCAGAAAGTTATTTCTGACAGTGGTACACAGTTTACTAGCCACGAAATCAAAATATTTATCGAAAGCTGGGACTGAGTACCCGCAGTCAAATGGTTTGGCAGAACGTGCAGTTCAGTGTGAGAAACAGTTGCTAGGGAAGTTGAAACGAGGTAATAGTGATGTTTTCTTGAATCTCAGGAATATTCCTTGCTATAAACATCTTGGTTCACCTGCCCAGAGACTTCTCTTGAGACAAACCAGAACCACATTTACCAGTCAGCAGTAGTTTATTGGTTCTAAGTGCTAAGAGTAACAGACGAGTGAAAGCCTATCTGTTAAAGAAATGCCTATCCCAGAAGTCTTATTATGATAAATCCAGCAAACTGCTCAAACCATTATGTGAAGAAGAGACAGAATGCAAACGTGTAAAGGTTATGATCAGATTGGAGTCGTGAAGAGTATTTGCCCAGAGCAGAGATCATGCATTGTGGAATCACAAGGAGTAGAGTTTAGACCATCGGAAACATTTGACGCCGGTGTCCGAGCCTGTACCACAGCACCTAGCCTGTGAAAAAGACTCTATCTCAAAGTGAGTGAGTTATCCAGCTTTCCAGTTCCAGAAGACAATTCCAGCAAATATCTCTGTTCCTGAGATGAATCCTGACTATATTGATACCAGTTGTTCACCGAAGACCGATGTTCTTAGTGTTTCATTGTTGCAGTCATTACATTTGGGTTATCTGCTTGCAGTAGCCCTCAGTTGGCCTGATTAACAAAGTCTTGGGTCCTGCGTCGGATGCTGTCCTTTCTTCCATGACGTCAGGTCATCAGGAGTATAAAACATGCAGCCGACACCATTACATCTGTCTTTCCTGCCGTGCGGTGCCCGAAGTAGAAGCATTTCGCAAGTGCCGGTCGGCTGACTCCTGAAATTTTCGTTTTCGAGTTTCAGAACCGAAGTCTTCAACTAAAGCTAAGTACCCTGTTGGGGAAACTTTTTCTTGCTCCTTACCAATGTCAGTAAAAGTTAATAATTGCTTTACTTGTGAAAAGCAAATACCTCACAAAGATTTTAATTCGTACTGTATTTCTTGCCTGGGCCCTGACCACGACGTACCTTGCTGTCAGTTTTGTGCTTTATTTAATCAGTGCACTGTCCGTCGTCTGTATATTTTCGCCTCTAAATATTTCGGTTCTCTGTTTAATTATCCAGAAATATCATCTGTTTGCCATCCGACTACCGGGATTCTGAAAAAACACAAAGATAAAGACAGAGAAAGGCCACCTAGGTCCAAAGCTGCCGACGATGCTTCTCCTAAGCCAGTCGCCAGTCTGCCGGTACTCAGGCGCTTTTGCAGCCCCTGATACCTGCTCGTTCTTATTCGCAGGCCTCTACTAAGACCCATTCAGAGTCTGGCATGCCACGAGATGCTTCAACTGTGGAACCTGTGGATGTCTCTACCTTGGATGGGTCTGGAGCCGCTGTGCAGGCACCGGCTTCTGGGGGTGTATTCAGGCCTACGGACTTGCATATTAAACCGATCCCTCCATCTTCATTTAGGCCTAAATCTCTAACCATGCCTAAGAAGCAGACGCCCAGGCCGCATGCTCAGGCCTCTATGCCTAAAAAACAAATAAGAATGGCTAAAGATCTTATAACTTTAATCAGGGGAAGCCAACCTCCCCCTTCTGAGAGACCTAGGACTGCAGTTGTTTATGAATCTTCTGACCAGGATTCTGATTTTTCTGATTCTTCTGATCTGGATTTGCACTTGTCTACTAATAAGGATTCTGATGCAGAGGACTCTATTCCCTCTGCTTCCCCTCCAGAGGATTTTTCTTGTGGGGAAACCCCAGATTTCAGTCCCAGGGGACACACAAGACTAAGCAGTGGGGGATTTCCTCACCCAAATGTGGGAGTAGTAAGCCCCCCCCCCCCCCCCCATGGAAAACCGTCTCAGTGACTTGCTTTTAAAACTTCCAAGCACTTCCCAACTGAATGCTCCTTTAGGTGGAAAGATTGGTCTGCAGGCCAAAAACTGGGAACTCATTACCCAGGACAAATGGGTTTTAAATATAGTGTCCCAAGGATACAGATTTCACTTTCACACGTTACCAACACCAAGCGGGTGGCCAGATCTACCCCCAAATTAGTGGGCAGAGGCCCAAAATCAAGTTCTCTCTCTCTCTTAAGCATGGAGCTATTCAGTTGGTACCAGAAGAGGAAAAGGGACAAGGTTTCTATTCCAGACTTTTCCTGGTAGGCAGAAAAGGCAATACATGGTGTCCTATCTTGGACCTTACTTCTCTAAACACCTTCCTGTTGATTCCAAAATTCAAAATGCTGACTCTTCACCAGCTGCTTCCTATGCTAGGCAAAGATGCATGGTTGGCAACACTACACTTAATACCTGCACATTCCTATCAGGGAGTCTTGCAGAAGATACCTACGCTTCAAAGCAGGTTACACAAACTATCAGTTCTCTGCAATGCCCTTTGTCTTATCTACTGCACCCAGGGTATTCACAAAGTGCCTAGCTCCAGTCATTGCATTTTGCAGGCAAATAAATATTCAAATATACCCATGCCTGGATGATTGTCTAATTCAGGCAGAAAGCCGGGACATACTTTTGAATCATCTGGCCTTTGTTCATATGGTGCTAACTTGTCTGGGGTACACCATAAACGAAAATAAATCACACCTGGTACCCTGTCAACAAATTGTATTCTTGGGAGCAAGCTTGAATACAACTTCCCAGATGGCTTTCCTCACGCCGGAGAAACGGATTCATTTGACAACCTACTTCAAACAAGTGGCCAAAAAACCCAGCTGTCTGCAATACAAATTCTGGAAGCTTTGGGGTTCATGGCCTCCTGCATTCTTCTAATTCCATATGCAAGGCTGCAAATGAAACTACAATGGTGTCTAAAAAGCCTATGGTGTCAACATTCACAGGATCTAGAAGCAATGATTCCTATCATACCTTGCCTACGCCTAGAGTTCCTTTGGTGGGCAGAAGCCTGCCAACAAAACAGGGGGCTACCATTCACATTACCACCTGCCGCCCAAACCTTAACAGATTCATCAGACTATGCATTGGGGGCTCACCTGGCAGGGAAGTGCATTCAGGGAAAATGTAACCCAAGTCAAATGCACCTGCACATAAATCAAAAGGAAATGTTAGCTGTACAGAATGCTCTGACAGCCTTCAAGGACCACATTCTTCCAGGACAACTAATGGTAAAGACGGACAACACCACTGTCATGTGGTACATAAACAAGTGGGAGGGGGACACATTCTTACCCACTCTGTAGACTAGCCATGGCATTGTGGAACACAGCCTTGAACTACCAAGTGAATCTACAAGCTGAATTCCTGCCAGGAAAACTAAATACACTGGGAGACGGACAAAGCAGAAACCTCATGGACCCACACGAGTGGAAACTGGCACCAAAGATTTTCAACATGTTGACAAGCAAGTGGGGGAGCCCAGATGTGTAGACCTGTTTGCCTCCTCCCAGAACCATCAGTTGGACAAATTTTGCACAAGGATTCCCCACAAGCTAGCTTGGAAAGTGGATGCTCTTTCCTTCAGTTGGAAAAACCTATCCGTTTATGCCTTTCCTCCTCTGCCTCTGCTCTCCAAGGTACTACTAAAGATCAAACAGGACAAACCAAGGACGATTTTAATTGTACCAGACTGGCCACGCCAACACTGGTATCCCCTCTTGCACAGTGTGTCACGCTTGGCCCCATGGCACCTGCCTCAGACTCCTTCCCTGTTGTCTCAGCAGGAGAACCAGATTCTGCACCCTCAGCTGCAAATCCTGAACCTAGCAGCCTGGCTAATTACCTAATCTGTCCTTTACCATCCCTCAGTAAGTCTGTGATGGATATAATTTTAGAGGCAAGGAGGCCTAGTACTAGAAAATCTTATGCTGCAAAATGGAAAAGATTTTGTGCCTGGAATCAGTCTCAAGGGATGAGCGCAGCAGTGCCCAGTTTACCTCAGATTCTACAATACTTGACTGAGATGCTTCATAAGGGCTTGTTCTTTTCCTCCATCAAAATCATGCCTCAGCCATTTCAGCTCATTACAGCACAGAGCCTCCCCTCTTCTCTCACCCACTGCTCAAGCAGTTCCTCAGAGAGGCCAAAAATTTAAGGCCACCCAGGAGAGCTCCAACTCCAGCCTGGGACCTTAACTTTGTCTTGGAGAAGCTCACTCTTCCTCCTTTCAAGCCAGCTGCTACTGCAGATTTAAAATTCCTTTCTTTGAAAACCGCTTTCCTTTTAGCAATCACTTCTGCAAGAAGGATATCTGAATTACAGGCCCTTATGGCAGTGGAGCCTTTCATCATCTTTCATGCGGACAGGGTGTCCCTCAGAACCAATCCCTCCTTCATTCCCAGTGTTGCTCTTAATCAGTCCATTCATTTGCCTACCTTCTTTCCTAACCCACAGAACAAAGGGGAATGTATACTGCACTCCTTAGATGTGCACAGACAACTTAGATTTTACTTGGACAGGACTAAACCTCAAAGGAAATCTGAACAACTGCTGGTGGCATTTGCTGCAGGGAAGGAGGGGGAAGCTATTTCAAAGCAAACCATTTCAAAATGACTAGGCCACTGCATTCATTTCTGCTATAAATACCTGTCCCTCAGGGCATCAGACCCCATTCAACCAGGGCTGTATCTACCTCCACAGCCTTTCTCAGGGGCTTCCCTATCAGGGACATCCTAGAAGCTTCTACCTGGAGTTCTGTGCATACTTTCACCAAGCATTATCATTTGCCAATTTTCTCTAAATCCAGAGCTGGCTTTTGCCACTGCAGTCTTGCAGGGCCTTATAACTGGTCCTAATTCTATTTAAATTCCTCCTCCCAACCTTAGCTTTGGGAATCTACCCCAATGTAATGACTGCAACAGTGAAGCACAAAGAACATAGTACAGTTGTGTACACTTACCATAAATGTAGATGTTCGAGTGTATTCACTGTTGCAGTCCTGGTTACCCTCCCTCCAGCCCCCTTTATTCTTTTGGCTATACCTCTACTCTCACTTACTGTGCTCAAAAAGCTTTTTGTTGTATTTGCTTTTTTGTTGGAGGTATATCCTTGTAGTTATCAATTTAATTGCTTCCCATTAGGGGGGCACCTGACATCTGGGGCAAGAAAAACTGATGTAATGGCATCGGCTGCATGTTTTATACCCCTGACGACCTGACGTCATGGAAGAAGTGACAGCATCCGAAGCAGGACCCAAGACTTTGTTAATCAGGCCGACTGAGAGCTACTGCAAGCAGATAACCCAAATGTAATGACTGCAACAGTGAATACACTCTAACATCTACATTTATGGTAAGTGTACACAACTATACTTTCCTGTTGCTAAACCCAGTTCTGATTACTATGTTACTAGATGAGGTCGCATTTCCAGACTATGTTGCAGATACACAGCAACTTGGACATGAACATTGTGTTTGTTTCTAATGTCTGTATTACAACATGTCTTATTCTAATGTCATTTCGTTGAGGGCAATCGAAGTGGACGATGTAGATCAATATCTATGTATACCTTTAAGAAGTTTTCCAGGGGCTTGCACAAGTGTATAAATACTGAATATGTGTGAGCTCGACTGCCATTCTGTAGTTTCCTGTTGAGATGTAAGCATGTTTGTCTGTGTAGTCTGTCAGTTAATCAGTTTGTTTATATTTTGTAATGCTGCAATCCATTCTGATGTGTTTCTGTGTAGTAAAGCATATAAACAAACTACCCCACCTATTCATCATCTATACAAGAGAGGGATGAGCGACAGATGAGAAACAGGGTACCCCAGGACTGCCTTGTATTACTAATGGACAAATGCAGCTTTGAAATGCTTCACGTCAGGCATATGTCCCTCAGATTATCTGTGCTATGATTCCAGTAGCACTCTTTAGTAGTGGTAATATATATGAATGTAAACCATGAGATGGGTAAGGCCAGTCTTAACACCAAATGCGGTAGGTTAATTCAAACACCAAAAGAGAAATTGGCTATGCTTAAAATGGCTCACAATGGCAGCTAGTCTATGAACATGATACTTGATTGTGTTTCATCCTTCTCTACATTCCAAACCACCTTCCTTCAACCTTGCAAAATGCAGTGTGGATATATACTTGAGAAATGTTTATCCATTTTTTGCATAGGTTCTGAGTGAGTTCAGATTCAATCTGTGGTGAGATGGAGGCTAGCTAAGGGATGTTCTTTGTGTTTCACTGTTGCAATCATTACTTCTGGGTTATCTGCTTGCAGATTAACAAAGTCTTGGGTCCTACGTCGGTTGCTGACCCTTCTTCCATGACTTCAGGTAGTCAGGGATATAAAACATGCAGCCGACGCCATTATATCAGTCTTTCTTGCCATGCAGTGCCCGAAGCAGAAGCAGTTCGCAAGTGCTGGTCGGCAGACTCCTGAAATTTTCATTTTCGAGTTTCAGAACCAAAGTCTTCAACTAAAGCTAAGTACCACGTTGAGGAAACTTTTTCTTGCTCCTTCCCGATGTCAGTAAAAGTTAATAATTGCAGTACTTGTGGAAAGCAAATACCTCATAAAGATTTTCATTCATACTGTATTCCTTGCCTAGGCCCTGAACACGATGTACCTTGCTGTCGGTTTTGTGCTTTATTTAAAAAACGCACTATCCGTCGGTATATTTTCGCCTCTAAATATTTCGGTTCTCTGTTTAATTATCCAGAAATGTAAATGGAAAGATAAAGGCAGAGACAGGCCGTCAAGGTCCACAACTGCAGACGACGCTTCTCCTAAGCTAGTCGCCAGTACTCGGGTGCTTTCGCAGCCCCTGATACCTGCTACTTCTAATTCGCAGGCCACTACTGAGACCCATTCGGAGTCCAGTATGCCACGAGATGCTTCAACTATGGAACCCGCGGATGTCTCTACCTTGGATGGGTCCGGAGCCGCTGTGCAGGCACCGGCTTCTGAGGGTGTTTTCAGGCCTACGGACTTGTATATTAAACCAACGCTTCCTTCTTCACTTGGGCCTAAATCTCAAACCATGCCTAAAAAACCGACGCCCAGGCCACATGCTCAGGTTTTTTGCCTAAAAAACAAATGATAAGAATGGCTGAAGATTTAATTACTCTAATCAGGGGTAGCCAACCCCCCCACCCCTTTCTAAGAGGCCTAGGACTGAAGTTGTTTATGAATCTTCTGACCAATTTTCTGTTTTTTCTGATTCTTCTGATGGTCTGTATTTGCCCTTATCTACTTATGAGGATTCTGATGCAGAGGACTCCATTCCCTCTGCTTTCCCTCCAGAGGATTTTTCTTTTGGGGAAACCTTGCGTACTCTAAGAGAGCATTTCCACTGAGAAAGCCAGGATTTCTCTGATTCAAAAAAAGAGGCTTAGGGATTTCTTACTCCTACCTCAGCATAGGCCTTCAGCTATTCCTCCTGTACTAGACATTGTTCCTTTTTCGGAATCTAGTGTGACCCCTGATTCCTTGCCTCCTGCTCCCAGAAAACCTGACAAGATACTATGGGGTCCCTGAGTCACACAAGTTCCTTTTTAAAAATCCTACTGCGGAACCAGAGACTATTTCACAGGGGCCCAAGGGCATTAAGGCTTCTTCTACTAAACATCCTACCCATTCTGACAGAGACTCCAGGGCGTTGGATAGATGGGGTAAGAAGGTTCACAATTCTGCAACCATGGACAATATGGCTTTAAACTGCCAGTTTCATATGTTAAAGTATCAGCAACATGTTATTGGATTGCTTAAACAGAAAATTATGTTGATTCCTGACTGTGTTGAAAATAAGGAATTGCAGGATTTAATGCATTTTGCTGAACAGGTTGGAAAACATGCTGTGCAATGTGATTTTGATCCATTAGAGGCCTCTTGCAGGGCTGCTGTTACTGGGTCTGTGCTCAGAACGTATGCTTGGCTAAAGGAGCAGTCCTTGCCTGATCATGTTAAAGCTAAATTGTTGGATGCTCCCTTAAATCAGGACCGCCTGTTTGGCAACAAGGCTGAGAAAGTTCTTAAAAAGATGGAAGATAAAGCTAAATCTATGCAAACTGTTAAAGATTTCTTACAAGTTCAGCCTCCTAGATTTAGTATGCACTGGCCCTCTAAAAATTGGTCCTTTCCAGCCCCTTCCAGGTCTTCTCAAGCCAAACCGAGACACAGTAAAAGCCCCAGGTTTCAGTCCCAGGGGACACACAGGACTAAGCAGTGGGGGGCGCCTCCACTTTCAAATCTGGGAGTAATAAGACCCCCCCCATGGTAAACTGTCTCAATGACTTCCAAGCACTTATCAACTGACTGCCCCTTTGGGGGAAAGATTGCCCAGGACAAATGGGTCTTAAATATAGTGTCTCAGGGATACAGATGTCACTTCTGCACGTTGCCAACACCAAGCGGGTGGCCGGACCTACCCCAAAATCAGTGGGCAGAGGCCCACAAACAAGTACTTTCTCTCTTAAGCATGGGGGCTGTTCAACTGGTACTGGAAGGAGAAAAGGGACAAGGTTTCTACTCAAGACTTTTCCTGGTACCCAGAAAAGACGATTCATGGCATCCTTTCCTGGACCTCTCTACTCTAAACACCTTTTTGGAAATTCCAAAATTCAAGATGCTGACTCTTTACCAATTACTTCCTATGCTAGATAAAGATGTCTGGTTGGCAATACTAGATTTAAAAGAAGCATACCTGCACATCCCAATCATGGAATCTTGCAGAAGATAACTACGCTTCAAAGCAGGCTACACGCACTATCAGTTCTTTGCACTGCCCTTTGGCTTATCTACTGCGCTCAGGGTATTCACGAAGTGCCTAGCTCCAGTTATTGCATTTTGCAGGCAAAGAAATATTCAAATATACCCATACCTGGACGATTGTCTAATTCATGCAGAAAGCCAGGACATACTTTTGAATCATCTGGCCTTTGTACAAAGGGTTCTAACTTGTCTGGGGTACACCATAAACGAAAGAAAATCACACCTGGTATCCTGTCAACAAATTAAATTCCTGGGAGCAAGCTTGAATACGACTTCCCAGATGGCTTACCTCACGCCAGAGAAAGAAATTCATTTGACAATCTACTTCAAACAAGTGGCCACAAAAACCCTGCTTTCTGCAAGACAAATGCTGCAAGCTTTGGGGTTCATGGCCTTCTGCATCCTTCTAATTCCATTTCAAGACTGCATATGAGGAAACTACAGTGGTATCTAAAAAGCCTATGGTGTCAGCGTTCTTAGGATCTAGAAACAATTCCTATCATACCTTGCCTACGCCTAGAATTCCTTTGGTGGGCAGAGGCCTGCCACCAAAACAAGGGACTACCTTTCACACCACCCCCTACCGCCCAAACCCTAACAGATGCATCAGATTATGCATGGGGGGCTCACCTGGCAGGGAAGTGCATTCAGGGCAAATGGAACTCAAGTCAAATGCACCTCCATATCCATCAAAAAGAAATGTTAGCTGTACAGAATGCTCTGACAGCCTTCAAGGACTACATTCTTCCAGGACAACTTGTGGTAAAGACGGACAACACCACTGTTGTGGTACATAAACAAGCAGGGGGTACACATTCTTACCCCCTCTGCAGACTAGCCATGGCATTGTGGAACACACCCTTGAGCTACCAAGTGCAAATACAAGCTAAATTCCTACCAGGAAAATTAAATACATTGGCAGATGGACTAAGCAGAAACCTCATGGACCCACACGAGTGGAAACTGGAACCAAGGATTTTCAACATGTTGACAAGCAAATGGGGAGCCCAGTTGTAGACCTGTTTGCCTCTCCCCAGAACTACCAATTGGACAGCATTTGCACAAGGATTCCCCACAGGCAAGCCTGGAAAGTGGATGCTCTGTCTTTCAGCTGGAAAAACCTATCAGTCT
This sequence comes from Protopterus annectens, assembly GCF_019279795.1. NCBI lineage: Eukaryota > Metazoa > Chordata > Ceratodontiformes > Protopteridae > Protopterus > Protopterus annectens. The sequence goes on along the minus strand of NC_056733.1, from coordinate 424,272,810 downwards.
ATGCTTTTCCCCCCTTTGCCTCTGCTTTCCAATGTACTACTAAAAATCAAACAGGACAGACCAAGGATGATTTTGATTGCTCCAGACTGGCAACGCCAACACTGGTACCCCTTCCTGCGCAGTGTGTCACGGTTATCCCCATGGCACCTACCTCAGACTCCTTCCCTGTTGTCTCAGCAGGAGAACCAGATTCTGCACCCTCAGTTTCTAATAGTGAACCTTGCAGCCTGGCTAATTACATAATCTCTCCTCTACCATCCCTCAGTAAACCTGTGATGGATATCATTTTAGAGGCAAGGAGGCCTAGTACTAGAAAATCCAATGCTGAAAAATGGAACAGATTATGTGCCTGGAACCAATCTCATGGGATGAGCACAGCAGCGCCCAATTTACCTCCGATTTTACAATACTTAACTGAGATGCTTCACAAGGGCCTGTCTTTTTCCTCCATTAAAATCCACGCCTCAGCCATTTCAGCTCATTATAGCACAGAACCTCCCCTCTTCTCTCATCCACTGCTCAAGCAGTTCCTCAGAGGGGCCAAAATTTTGAAACCACCCAGGAGAGCTCCAACCCCAGCCTGGGACCTTAACTTTGTTTTGCAGAAACTCACTCTACCTCCTTTCGAGCCAGCTGCTACTGCAGACTTAAAATTTCTTTCTAGGAAAACAGCTTTCCTTTTAGCAATCACTTCAGCTAGAAGGGTATCTGAATTACAGGTGCTAATGGCAGTGGAGCCTTTCATCATCTTTCATGCGGACAGGGTGTCCCTCTGAACCAGTCCATCCTTCATGCCCAAGGTGGTATCCAGTGTGACTCTTAATCAGTCTATTCATTTGCCAACCTTCTTTCCCAATCCACAGAACAAAGGGGAATGGATACTTCATTCCTTAGATGTGCACAGACAACTTAGATTCTAATTGGACAGGACTAAACCTCAAAGGAAATCTGAACAACTGCTAGTGGCATTTGCTGCTGGAGCAGAGGGGAAGTGCTATTTCAAAGGAAACCATTTCTAAATGGATAGGTCATTGCATTCATTCCTGCTATAAGCACCATGGAAAACCTATCCCCCAGGGGATCATACCTCAGTTCCCTAGGGCTGCATCTACCTCTACAGCCTTTCTCAGAGGCATCCCTACCAGGGACATCCTAGAAACTGCTACCTGGAGTTATGTGCATACTTTCACCAAGCATTATCATTTGCCAATTTTCTCTAAATCCAGAGCTGGCTTTGCCACTGCAGTCTTGCAGGGCCTTATAGCTGGTCCTAATTCTGTCTAAATTCCTCCTCCCAGCCATAGCTTTGGGAATCTACCCAAATGTAATGACTGCAACAGTGAAACATGAAGAACATAGTACAGTTGTGTACACTTGCCATCAATGTAGAAGTTCGAGTGTATTCACTGTTGCAGTCTTGGTTACCCTCCCTCCTGCCCTCTAACTTCTTTTGGCTATACCTCTACTTTCCTATGCTATGCTTAAAAGCCTTGTTGGTGTATTTGCTTTTTTTTGGAGGTGTATCATTGTACTTTTATATTTAATTGCTCCCCATTAGGGGGGGGCACCTGTCATCTGGGGCAAGAAAAACTGATGTAATGGCGTCGGCTGCATGTTTTATACCCCTGACGTCATGGAAGAAGGGACAGCAACCCTGACGCAGGATCCAAGACTAAGAGCTTACCTGCAAGCAGATAACCCAGATGTAATGACTGCAACAGTGAATACACATTTATGGTAAGTGTACACAACTTAACTTTACTTTATGGTGTAGAGGAGGATTTGAAGCTTGGTAAAGTTGGTGTCAGTGCTGAGGTGACTGGGAGTCTGTGTCAGAAGGTCCTGTCAGTGTAGGAGGATGAGCAACCATGCAGCTCTATTGCTATTATAAGTGCATGACTTTATTAACTGTTTCGTTATGTCTACAAGTGGATTTTCCAAAATGAGTTTGAAATAGCTTCTGCTTTCACCCTGTTTTTGGATAGTCCTACATCCATCAAGCTACTTTTGGAGTTCCTTGTAGTAGTTGTAACTATTGTCTTATTGTTTATGATTTGCAGTGTGGTCAATCACTGGTTACCATTTAAAGTTGTAGCATGTAGTGACATGATGTGCTGGAAGAAAACATGACTGCTGTCTGTCACTGAAACTTCTTATGAGAATAGGTGAATTGAAGTGAGTGGAAAAGTTTTTGTCCAGTACCTGTGGAGGAGAGTATCCTGTTTGCTGAAATGATGAGATAGGAGACTACACATAATAGTACTAACAAATGAATGGATGCAAAGTGGTTGCACCAGTTCAGAGTGAAAGGCCTTTTGTTTTTATTAGTGGTCCTACACCTTGCCCATACTGAAATGAAGCTAACATCGAGAAAGACGAGTGGTACCATCATCTTTCTGTTTGCATTACTAAAGGTAAGGGAGTACAATAGTACTGGTGCTAGGAAGCTATAGAACATCATTCATTTTCACTGACTTGGCAGAGAAATAAGCCATAAGAAGCCATTACTTTATTGTATGGATAACGTTTGTAGAAAACCATATCATCCTATTCAGTCAGTTCATCTGATCTGACATGGGTCCTCAGGCCCCAGCTCTGATCCAGTCTGACCGGTTTAGTGCTGCAGCATAGACAACTTCCCAGTTCTTTACCCATAATGTCTTGCTTCTCTCTGACTAACCCAGATCATGATTGACGCTTCTTGGAGTAGCAACATGGATCTCGGCGGATAAGTACACCTCCTTTTGTGGTTAGAAAGTGGCTGGAGTAGCTTTTTGTAGTCCTTTGACCCATTGTTATAGGAGTGTTTATTTCTAGAACTGTTAAGATTGTTTGAGAAGACTCTTAAAGATTATATTTAATGATTTCTTTCAGCCCTTTCTTTTGTGAACTTGCACCATGTTTCCATTCTGTAGTTTAATCCTTACAACTCTCTTAACTCCTGTAGTTCTTATAATGTATTAAAACATTGCATAGTAGAATTTTGTAGGTAATTGTGAGATTGTTAGTACTTAAAGTTGAATCTCTCTCTCTCTCTGTGAGTATACTAACTTTCTGTTGTGATGGAGAAAGTGTTCAAATAATGCTCCAAATGTGGGCATAAAATTATCCCGCAAGACTCAATGATCTCTCTGTTCTTTTTGGGGATAGCCCATCTTAAAGCCTCAAGAGACACTTGTGTTGCACTTGGGCCCAGAGCCCTGTCTGACAGGAGAAAAAACTTGTCCTTAGAGCTCCTTCCTCTGGATCTGGAGTCTGTTAAAACTAAGAAGTCCTCAGATAAAACTCTGAAAGCCAGGGATAAAATCAAACACTTTTAACCGGAACCAGGCTCACTCTCCAGTTCGTGATTTGGCTCTGGTCTTCTTGAATCTATTTGATTACCTGGATCCTGAGGCCCAAGAATTGTTGACCCAGGTTTCATCGGCTCCCGGCATTTTGGATTCGACTCTACCATCTTGGCTCCGGTCAGACCTGATAATGGAGTCTCTCAGCCAAGGTATCAGTGAATAACTGCTCTGTTTTTATTGGTGACATCAACCTTTGAGACCTTGGCTCTGAGCCCCTCTTCAGTGCCAGCCACATCAGAGAATTCCAGCTGGGTTGTTTTCATACACTCCCTTCAGGAAGTTGAATCCAGTCATAGGTGTGGTTCAGATCCCATGGAGGTTGGAGTGGCTTTCCGAGCCCTGGATAAGATCATCTCTCCTCTTAAGAAAGATCCACTGGACTCTCCAACTATGGTTCCACCTCATGAGCCCCACTTTTTGAGTTTGACTTCTCAACAGGCATCATCCTTGATTCATTCTGTAGATCCCAAACTTTCTGCACTACTGCAGAGGCATTCCTCCAAAGTCTCAGGAGCATTATCCATTGAGCCGCCTAAGAAAAGGGTGTGCAAGAGGAAGCACATTGACTTACAAGAGGACGCACATAGACTGATGTTCTTCGTCTTCCATTGCTGCAGTCCTGACTATCGGGTATAGTCCGCGTCCAGTCGGCCCGAATACCAGAGTATAAGGCTGACGTCGGTCATTAGACTGACGTCAGTACGTCAGGGTACTAATGCGCATGTCCGACGTCATATCCTCAGTCTTTTTTGCCGCATGGTCCGATGCAGAAGCAATTTTGCGAGTGCAGGTTGGCGTTCTGAGATATTTCCGAAACCGGAGTTTCAGACCGAAACAGAGTTGGCTGGGAACATTTTGGTTTTCTTGCCTCAGTATTTAACGGATGTCAGAAAAAGTGAATAACTGTATTTCTTGTGGGAAACAGATAGGGATTATCATACATTGTGTATACCTTGTTTAGGGCCTGAGCACGGCGTTGTTGGTTGCCGCTCTTGTGCTAGATTTAACAAACGCACTATTAAGAGGAGGCTAGATTGTGCTAGGTTAGTGTTTGGGAAGCGTTGCAATTATAATATGCCGTCGGATACTCCGACGCCTGCTTCATCCAAGAAGCGCAAGGATAAAACAGTGAAGCCTAGGGTTGATGAACCGGCAGTCCCGGACGTCGGTTCTTTGGAAAACTCAGTGGAGCCAGAGGTTTTGCCAGGAGTTTCCATGGAGTCTCAGGCAGATACTTTGTTGTTACAGGATGTGCCCTCTCAGGAGGTAGGCCAGGCTGAGGGGGCCTCTCAAGTAACTGTTCTTCCCTCTCTTCCCAAGGTAGTTAGGGCCTCTCCTTCTGTTGCCAAAGCTTCTTTTAGAGGTAGGCCAAGTTCAGCTTCTGTGGGGCTTCTCCTAGCATTTGGGCTCTGTGCCTAAGAAACATATGCTTAAAATGGCAGAAGATTTGATTACTATGATTAGAGGTTCTATGCCCCCGCCTGATAAGAGGCCTAGAGTGGAACAGGAGTTTGATAGTTTTGAACAGTGTTCACAGGCTTCAGAGTCTTCTGTGGAAGACTTACAGGAGTATCCTACTTATTCTGATTCTGATGTGGATGATTCCACTCCTACAGCTTTTCCTCCTGAGGATTTTTCATTTTCAGAGACTCTACACTCCATGAGGGAGCACTTTACATGGGAAGGCCAGGATTACACTGATTCCAGGAAGAGGCTTAGGGAATTCTTGTTTTTACCCCAGCATAGGCCCTTAGCTATTCCTCCTGTGTTGAATGTGGTGGAGGATGTGCAGAGGCTTCCCTGAACCCTGACTCCTTGCCTCCTGCTCCTGTTAAGCCTGATAGGTATTATAGGGTGCCCGAAGCTCATAAGTATTTGTTTAAGAGTGGACCCAGAAACTGTTTCTCAGGGGCCTAAAGGTGTTAAAGCTTCTGTGGTTAAAAATCCTGTACCCTCTGATAAAGAGGCAAGGGCTTTGGATAGGTGGGGTAAGAAAGTGTATACTTCTTCCACTCTAGCCATGAGGCCGTTGAATTGTCAGTTTCACATGCTAAAATATCAAAATTATCTCCTTTCACAATTGAAATCTAAGGTGGATGCTTTGGCGGAAGGTATTGAGTGTAAAGAATTGCTGGATTTGGTTCATGTGTCTGAACAAGTGGGTAAGCATTCTTTGCAGTGTGGTTTTGATGCTGTTCAGGCCTCCTCGAGGGTGGCTGCTACTAGTTCTGTTCTTCAGACATGCCTGGTTGAAGGATCAGAATTTAGCTGAGCATGTTAAGACAAGGATTTTGGATGCTCCTTTACAGTCTGATGTGTTGTTTGGACCGCCTGTGGAAGCAGTTTTAAAGAAAATGGAGGACAAAGCTAAGTCTATGCAGACTGTTAAAGATTTTTGCAGGTGCACCCTCCGAACTTTAGCAGAAATTGGCCTGCTAAGGGGTGGACATATCCTGCTTATGATTCCCAGTCTAGCGGTAGGTCTGGTTCAAGGTTCTTTTAGGCCTAGATCAGGAGTTCACCTGCTCAGACTTCTGGTGAGGGCAGGGGTCAGTCCAGCAGACCCAATGACCTGCCTTTTCAGCTGCCAGTGGATTCTCGTCTGGCAGCTCCTTTGGGAGGAAGACTGTCTCTTTTCAAAGAAAATTGGGATTTAATCACTCTAGACAGATGGGTGCTGGATATCATTCATCACGGTTACAGATTTTATTTCCACACAATGCCCCCTTTCAAAGGCATGCCAGACGTTCCTCCTCCACAAAGAAAAGAGGCTCACAAGCAAGTTTCTCAGTTACTCCAGATAGGGGCCATTCAGCCAGTCCCTGTATCAGAAAGGGGCTTAGGATTTTATTCTCGCCTGTTCCTAGTACCAAAGAAGGGGAACACGTGGAGACCAATTTTGGATTTATCTATCCTCAACACTTATCTGGACATTCCCAAGTTCAAGATGTTGACGTTACAACAACTTTTACCTCTGCTGGGCAAAGATCACTGGATGGTAACTTTAGATCTCAAGGAAGCTTACCTTCATGTGCCTATAAGGCTAGGTTGCAGAAAGTATCTGAGATTTTCATTATCAGTTCTCTGCATTGCCCTTTGGCTTATCTACTGCCCAGAGTATTCACAAAGGTTCTGGCTCCAGTGATAGCTTACTTCAGGCTTCAAGGAATTCAAATCTATCCTTACTTGGACGACTGCCTGATTCTGGCTCAAGAAAAGGAAGACCTTCTACAGCATCTGGATTATGTCATAGCAGTGCTAAGATGCCTAGGGTATTCTGTAATAAAGTCCAGTCTAGTACCCTCTCAAGACATGTGCTTTCTGGGTGTGAGACTGAATACAGCAGCCCAGATGGCCTTTTAACCCCGGACAAACAAAAGAGTCTGTCACTTTACTTCCATCAACTATCTCATCAGTCCGTGCTGACTGCAAGGACAGTCCTTCAAGCATTAGGGTTCATGGCATCTTGTATTCTGGTGCTTCCCAATGCCAAACTGCATATGAGGAAGCTGCAATGGTATCTCAAAAATGTATGGACACAGCACTGCCAGGATTTGGACACTGTCATTCAAATAATACCTTGCCTTCAAAAGGAATTCTTGTGGTGGGCTCAGGAATGTCACCTAAACAAGGGACTCTCTGTGACCCGGCCAGAGGCGAGTCAGATTTTAACGACAGATGCCTCGGACATTGCTTGGGAGCTCATCTAAATGGAAAGTGGATACAAGACAAGTGGCCTGCCAGACTACAGCATCTACATATCAACATGAAGGAGATGTTAGCAGTCCAGTTTGCATTGATGGCTTTCAAGGAGTTACTTCTTCCAGGGCAGGTGTTGATTCTAACAGACAACACAACTGTCATGTGGTACATCAACAAGCAAGGGGAACACATTCTTATCCTCTATGCAGGCAAGCAATGATTTTATGGGAGACTGCGTTAAGCCTGCAACTAACTCTTCAGGCAAGGTTTCTGCCAGGAGCACAGAACTCCTAGCAGATGTGTTAAGCAGACAAATCATGGATCCCCACGAGTGGAAACTGGATCTTCATGTATTTCAGAAATTGACAGTGTCATGGGGAACTCCAGACATAGATCTGTTCGCTTCTCCACTAAACCACCAGCTGCCAAAGTATTGCACAAAGGGGTTTCATCACACAGCTTGGAAAGTGGATGCTCTGTCTTTCAGTTGGAAAAACCTTCATGTCTATGCCTTTCCACCTCTGCCTCTTCTTCCAAAGGTATTATTAAAGGTCAGACAAGACAGGCCAAGGATGATTTTGATAGCTCCAGATTGGCCTCGGCAACACTGGTATCCACTACTACGAGTCTGGTAAAGAAGCCTCCATGGCCTTTACCTCTGATTCCTCATCTGTTATCTCAGAAGGATGGTCATCTGCTCAATGTCAAGCTTCACTCTCTTCATCTAACAGCCTGGCATATTCTCTCTTGAAGCACAGCAGGTCTCAACTTCCTCAACAAGTTTTAAATGTGATTATGGAAGCTAGGTACAAGGAAGGTGTAAAATGGAAGAGATTTTTATTTTGGAGTACAGCAAAGAATTTGAAGATTTCTGAGCCTAATTTGAGTGTGGCTCTACAATATCTTACTGAGTTATTGGACAAAGGTTTGTCCTTCTCTTCCATTAAGATTCATGCTGCAGCCATTTCAGCTCACTATGATTGTGACCCACCTTTGTTTTCGCATCCTTTGTTCAAGCAGTTTCTTAGAGGGCAAAGAATATAAGACCCCCACGTGAGCTCCTACTCCTGCTTGGGATCTCAATTTTGTGTTGGAAAAACTTACTCTACAACCTTTTGAGGCTACTGCTGAATTGAAATACTTGTCATGGAAGACTGCTTTTCTGTTGGCTATTACTTCTGCAAGAAGGGTGTCTGAGTTGCAGGCCCTTATGGCAGTAGAGCCCTTTTGATTTTCCATAAGGATAGGGTATCATTCTAATCCTTCCTTTATGCCTAAGGTGGTTTCTAGTGTGGCTTTAAACCAAACTATTCATTTGCCTACTTTTATGCAGACCCCCAAAATAAAGGGAAAAGATTTTGCACACTTTAGATGTACACAGGCAATTGAGATATTATTTAAGCAGGACTAAGGATTTTAGGCAGTCTCAGCAGTTGTTTGTTTCTTTTGCTTTGAGTTCACAGGGCAAGCCTGTGTCAAAACAAACTATTTCCAGGTGGATTGGCTTTTGCATTGCATTTTGTTATTCCCATCATGGCAAGGAGATTCCAGCTGGGATTAGGCCTCATTCCACTAGGGCTACTGCCACTTCAACAGCATTTCTAAGGGGTGGCAACTAAGGATATTTTGGAAGCAGCTACTTGGAGTTCAGTGCATACTTTCTCTAAGCATTATCATCTTCCTATCTACTCTAAGTCTAGGGCTGGTTTTGCCACAGCTGTTTTGCAAGGCATGTTATCAGCTCCTACTTCCTTATAATTTGCCAGCCTCCCTTACCTCTGCTTTGGGATTCTGACTGCAGCAATGGAAGGCGAAGAACATAGTACAGTTTTGTACCTACCATAAATGTAGATGTTCCTCCTTCCCCTCTGTGTTTAGGGGTGGTTGTGTAGGTGAGTTTACATGCTTATATTTTTGTATATATTGTTGTATATATTGTACATGTTTTTTGGTGCAGGTTTTTTGGGACTTGTCTTTTTGGGTCTTCTGACATCTGGGGCAAGAAAAGACTGAGGATATGACGTCGGACATGTGGTATTGGACTATACCCGATAGTCAGGACTGCAGCAATGGAATCCTCGAACATCTACATTTATGGTAGGTACAAAACTGTACTTTCTAATGGGTCTTTCACTACAAATGTCATTTTGAATGATGGAGAGGGCTTTCTACATTTCTCTCTTGAGGACATGTTCTTAGAGATCCTGGTGTTCATGAGGTAGAGGAGATCTTGGCTAACTGAATCTCTCTTTCAGGATGCAGCATTACTGTTTGAGCTTTATGTAGCGACCCCTTCTATGTCCTGGGTGGTCTCTCCAGCTTACAAAATGGTGTTATCTATGAAGAAGTCATGGCAGGAGCTCTATATGTATGAATCAGTCCCCTGGAAATCTGGCGAAATACTTTGTCCTCCTAAGGACAAGCCCTTCTAGGTGAAGACTCCTAGTTGACTGTGTTATAATTGCAACAGCCACCACAAAAGAGTTATCAGAAGTTCTTCATCTGTTCCTCCACCCAACAGGGAGTCTGTGGCTATAGGATAGACTTGGGAAGCGGACATATGCTTTTGATTCCTTTGTGATTTGAGCCATGAACTACACTGCTCATATAATTAGGTTCCAAAAGGATCTTGTTTAAAGCCTTGTCCACTCTGAAGAATTCCCATCATGCCAGAGTCATAGAAACAACTTCTTGACACTTTTGTCAAGGAGTGTCCAATATTACTTGCCCATGTGCCAAATGCATAATGCAGAGGATGGGATGACGAGAGTAGCTGGAACAGCCATCGCCATGAAGCACCACTCTTGGCTATGTCTGTGTGATTTTGCAGACAACTTTAAAGTGGCATTTTCTAATGCACCTTTCAAGGGAACCACTTTATTTTGTTCCACAGTTAAGGAAAGGATGCAGAAGAGTGAGCAGGATGAGAAAGACCTTCTCTGGTAGGAGTGAAATTTGAGACACCTCAGCACACCATTAATGTGACCAAGTGAGTGATTGCTTTGATTTTGTAAGTCTTGCCTTCAGTTTGAATCTTCTGACAGAGGTGGCCATGGCAGAGAAGGCCATTTTAATTGATGTAGGCCCAGAGGCTGAGGTCCACGACACCAGAGATTTCATGGACCCTTCTCTTTGTTATTCTGCAAGAAGCATCTGAAAGGCCACCAAAGTAATACAGGACAATACACATCCTGTGTATGGACTGTTTAAGCATCTGGCATCAGGCAGGAGATATTGCAGCATCCGCTACAGGATTACAAGATTCAGTAACAGTTTGTACCCTACAGTGATTAGACTTTTGAACTCTGCCATTAGTCCCAGGGGTCTGCACACAAGTCCATTTTTATTTATTTGTGTAATACATATTTACATGTATTCCAAATAAGTGCAGTATTTATTTATTATATCCATAGTCAGTATTTAACTCACTCAAGTGCATTATTATACAAATAGCTTAGGCATTTCAGTCTGTACTGTTTTCTTTACTTTAAATAGGGTGGGTAGTTTAACTCAGGGGAGGGTATTCTTTTCGTTTGAGTTTTGGTAAATGTCTCTTCTCTACTCTTGCATGTATTGAGGGTAGTATTTGTTAGTTATGTTCATTCCTCTACTTGTATTTGTTGTTTCACTTTCCTTTGTAATCTCAAGAATTGAGCTGATGCACAAAATATTGTTTAGGCTACACGTGTGTAGCTGTAAATGACAGTAAAGTTTATTTTGACTTTGACAGGCTACCTCAGAATCTCTGGAAGCATTCAGGGGTAGCATTTCTTTCTACCTTCACTGGTAGTTTACTATCACATGAGACAGATTGGTAAATGAGATAATATCCAGAAATTATTGAATTTCATTTTTGGAGTTTTACCCATTCCCCCTCCCTCCCAAATCCCGGTTTCCATTTATCCCACCCAATCAGACAAAGGCCGCTATGCAAGAAGTTCTGTCTCTTACAAAAAAAATTCCTTCCAGGAGGTCTCACCTGACCAGCATGGGTCAGGATTTTACTTCTGCTCTTTCTAGGTTCCAAAGAAAATGGAAGGGCCTCCGTCCCATTCTGGGCCTAAGCATTCCAAATGATTAGGTCAAAATGACCCACTTTCAGATGGTCATGGTGCAGTCAGTTCTTCCATGTCTTCAGAAGAATTAATGTATGTGCTTTATAGAGCTCCAGGATGCTTACCTTCAGAAAAAAAAAAGAAAAGGAGTCCAGAAGATTCCTATGTTTCTGTTTAGGAACCAGTCATTTTCAGTTCAGAGGCCTGACATTTTGTCTCACCATGGCTGCCTTGTTGTTCACCACATGCATAGCAGTAGTAGCAGCCCATCTATGACTGTGGAAGTTCGTAATTTTCCCATACTTGGAAGACTGGATCCTGGCAGCCTCCTTTACGGAGCCTCTTTTTGAGGCAAAGCAAAATACTAGCTGCATCACCTCTGTGCTTCCCTGGGTATCATTTTAAATTTAGTCAAATCTAGCCTGGACCCCACTCGGTGTATAATTTTTCCTGGCTGTCATCTGGACAGAACCATAACTCTGATCACTCTTCCAGAAGACAGAATGAGATCATCAAAAATTGCAATTCAAATTGTCCTGGAAAGCCGATTTGTCCTCCCACGAGGTTGGTCTTGAGAGAATTGGGATTAATGGCAGAGTCTATTCTTATGATACCGTCTGCTCTTATATGGGAATTCAGCAGTGGTTACTTCAGTCCTAGTGGTCTTAGAAGTACAATTGTCTATTTGTTCTCATCAGGATAATTCAGTCGTACAGAACTCGTCCAAAATGGTGACTTCATTCACCTCTGGAAGCAGCAGGCAGACCTTTCCAAGTTCCTCCCTCTAGTAGTAACTGTAACCACAGACTGATCCTCCCTGTGATGAGGGAGCATTGAGAGGGAAAAATTGTCCAAGGTTCTAGGTCAAATTCAGAAACTTGTCTTCACATAAATGTCCTAGAGATGAGGGTGGTTCTCCTTGTTTTGCGCGTGAACTGCAGGATTGGATTTCTGTAGGGGTGATAAACATTCTGACAGAAGGTATGACAGTAGTCTGGTACATAAACAAGCAGGGGGAACCAGATTCTACCCACAAAGTCATTGGAGTATGGCAGTGGGGAGTGGCCTTTCATCATTTTTTGATTGCAACATGCATCCCAGGAAGGTTAAGCGATCTTGTAGATTAAGCAGGAATGTCCTCCTACCCCCACTAGTGGTCTCTAAATCCAGTGATTTCAAAGGAGATTTTCGATCGCTGGAGTGAGCCATGCTATGATTTGTTTGCAACCCCACAGAACATCAAGTGCAGTGACTAAATTGCCATTTTCTGTCCTCAGGGACAGAACTCCAGGGATGCTCTGTCTGGTCATTGACCTCCAGAGGTACTTTTATGCTTATTCCCCCAGTTCTGCTAATGACGAAATTCCTACAGCAAGGCCACAGTTATCCTCATTACCTTATTCTGGCCCAGACAGACTTGGTTCCCACTCCTAAAATCCTTCCTGAAGAAACATCCTTAGCTCCTGATCTGATACTGCATCTGATTTCTCATCCATCTGGGGAAACTCACCCAATTCCTCCCAGCTTGAAGTTAACTGCATGGTTTCTACAGTTCTAGTTATGGCACAGGGTACTTCATATTTTTCCTGTGGTGTTACATGTGGATGATCTCTTAGAAGTCGTATGTATGTGTAAGGTATGTTGTAGTAAATGGAAAAGATCCACTGTATGGGTGGAATCTTGTAACATAAAGCCCTTTTTAGCCCCCATGGCATATGTTGTATGCTTCTTGTCTACAATGTTTCCGGTTGAATCCAGTTTTGCCACTGTCGAGGTGCAGCTGGCAACCATTTTCTCCTTCCACATTGGGTTTCAGGATTCTTCCTTGGCTTCTCATAAGCTATTTGAGGCCTCGCATAAAGGATCTGGCTCTTCCTTGGGAGCTTACATTTCATCTTGGAAACATTGTCCAGAATTCCATTTGATCTGGACAGTTCTACAGAATTAAAATTTTTATCTTGTAAAAGTATTCTGCTAATGGTTGCCACTTCAGCCAGCATGTTTTCAGAACTCTTTGTTTTATCTTCTGTTTACTGGTACATCGTATTTCATAAGAATAGGATTACTGTCAAATTTACCATATCCAGTCCTTCCTTCCAAAAGTAGCTTCTGAGACCAATTGTTCACGGCCTATAAATCTTCTGGTGTTCTTTCCAAATTATCAAAACGAAGGAGAATACTTTTTCGATACAGTTGTACATAGGCAGATTCACTTCTGTCTTCACATGACAGCTTCCTTAAGAAAAAAGGAGGAAATGTTTATATTCTTTGTACACAACAAATTGGGCAAGAAAGTGTTTAAGATTTCTCCATCCAGATGGTTGACTGTATTTGCTGAATCATTCCACTAAAGCTGTTAAAGGTTCAGCAGCCTCTTTGAGCTTTGTCTTTGGATGAAGTTTGGCAAGGTACCAGTTGGTCTTCAGTGCATACATATGTCAAGCAGTGTAGATTAGATTGTATGGCCAGAGCCAGAGCTTCCTCTGGGGTTTCATTCTGGAGCGTCTCCTGTTTAAAGGCCACCCAGGATTCTAGTAGCTGGGAAATGTGACCCATATGTCTGATTAGATAGACAGAATGAGTAAGATGCAAAAGCCATAGCTTCCATTACAGCAACCCACCCTCCTTCCCCCTACCATTATGCGGTCTATGGAACTTTATTTTGTGCCAAAGGTGGTACAGATGCACATAGCAATAGGCATCAAACTCTGAGTTAGTCATGAAGTAGGGCATTATGGGTAAACATTTATGAAGTAAGGCATTATGGGTAAATATTTGGGAAGGGTATGAGGCTGGAGCACTTAATTGGCTAGGTCAGATCCAAGCTTGTGTTCGAGGACCCATATGTCATATTGGACAGACTGGAATGAAAAGATCTATTGTAATAAGTACATATTTTCCTTTTGTTAAAAGTTAAAGCAACTGAGTCATTGGCATTGTGACTTTGAGAATCTTGTATTTTGGTCAGTGTTTTAGATTGTGGAATCTTTAACTCCTGTCTGGAGAAAGTGGATGCCAGGTCTCTTCCTGTTTTATTTTACGTTGATATTTCTGAACATTTGTTTTTGTGCATCTCTTCTTGGAGTGCTGGCATTGACTGGTGAAAGACGTAGTAAAAAAAAAAAATAAATCTTGTTTACAGGATGAAGAGGTACAGCATAGCTTGGAATGTATCCAGGCAAACCAGATTTTCCCCAGAAAGCAGCTAATTCGAGAAGAAGAGGACTTACAGGTAGTGTTATTTTGCCTTTGACTTCGTTTCTTTACTTGGCAGCATGATAAAGTTTAAGATTATAGAAAGACAAATAAAAGCAACGCACTACTTAACTGAAAAATGAGTCCTTGAGTTTTTATCTTTGGAAACATTATTTAAAATGCTGTTCTTAATGCGAGGCCTTAAGGCCCTATCTCAGTACTCTGTCTCCTGCAGGTTATTAAGAGGTGATCTATGCCTGACATACAAGACATCCTCAGATACAGCTCTCAGTTCTTTTGCACATCTGCGAAACAGCACCAGAAACACTAGATCGAAAGACCTGAACACATTGTCTGTGACATAAATAATATGCACTGGGGAGAGAGAGATGTGTCTCTATGGATCCCCCGCACAATGGAATAAGCTGTCCATCTACATGAAGCAGAGTTTATCCCTGGACTGTGTTCAAACAAAATCTTGATCATTGGATGGGAAATCACAGTTTCACCCTTGGCTTGGCCCCATGTCCAACGGACAGAGGTCGACTGTGAGTAAATTAATCCCCAATTAACATATGCCCCCACATCACCCTTAGCTACCTCCTTGCTAACATACCCCACAATATGAGGAGTCCAGGGTACTCTGGGACAAAACCTGGTTGGGTTGCATGGCTATGCTTATAAAAACCATAGTGGTCATTAGCCTTATATAAACCTATGAGGTGATTGTCTTGAGTTTTGATTTTGGATTTATTGTTTGAAATTGTGTTTTTAACAGTTGAGTCTTCTATAGGCATGTCCTTTATAGGCTTTCATTCTGATCATTATTCTTTGTCATTTCCTCTTCTCTTCATTTTATGCCACAGTTATTTTCATCACTTTTTATTTTTCAATCTGTTAATGTTCTGGTGTCATTTTTGACTGTTTTGATCCTCTTTCTAATGCCTTGTATGTATACTACATTGCTGACCATACTTCCTTGTGATGCATTTCCTTTAACAGCGGTGCTTTTTCCCACTGTGTGCTTGTACTACTTCGCCCTTGAAATGTCTTTTATTGCTTGCTTTGAGTATGTTTCCACTTAGACCACTAGCTGCAGCCAGAACCCCATACTTCAGTTAGAGTTGCATAGAAATCTCTCTTTAAATGACTGTCCTGTTCCTGTCATTTTACAGCACGATTTTTTATATGCGAAATTAAGTCTTCATGTCTTCAAAATATGTACCAGTTGCATACCTTAAATGTTGGGTTTACAGTGATTGTTTTTGCTATCTTGAATCACTAATTTGTTGTATAGACAAATCCCTTTAAAGGTCATAATGAGTAAATTCCTATTTAGTGCTAACTGCACAACAAAGAACTTCCTTTAAGATGCATGTCTTAGAAGGTACACAGATTTCAGAACTACTACTGACGTAAGTAGCATATCAGCATCTAGGTGGCTTTCCAACAGGTTCAAATAATTTCTAACATTTAGTGGAGGTGCAGAACTCTGTTGCATCACACAAAGGTCTCCGCCTTGTGTTCAAAAAGGACTAGTAAGAGCACCGAATCAGGTTTGAATTCTTTATCTGTAGTGAAGGTCACGAACTGCAAGGTGCTTTATTTTATTTTGCTTCAGAATGTCACTCCTTCACCACAAGAAGGTCCTTTCGCTTTGTGCATTGTGGAGTAGTGGGAGCACTGAACAAGGTTCAAACATGTAATTACTTAAAGTGAAGACTGCAGTATCTGACAGCAGAACTAATTTTATTGCACCTAAAAGATCCTCCTCCATGGCATCCCGAGCTGTGGACAGGGTTAAATACTAGGACAAGTTGCCATCCGAGAACACAGTCTGTTTTCATAATACGTCTGTGTGTTCACACTTGATAGTTTGTTGCCCAGCCTTGTTTCTGTTCAGGCAACTCCCTGCCAAGTTACATTGGTCCTCAATTGTTTCTACAGTCATTCACAAAGTCTCAGACCTGCTTCAGAACTGTTGCTTGTCAGGGTTATTCCAACGTGCAGGGTTTGTGTCAGACCATGGACCTAGTTTGATCCCAGGAATGCCAGGGGACTTTTTGGATCCTAATGGTTGAACAGTTTGTCCAAGTTGTCCTACTGAAGATGGGGCTTCACTTTTTAACATTCTCATGTAATGTGAGCTGCAGGTTTCAGCAACAACAAATGGGCATCTTTAGCCCATCCCTTCCATTGATTACAAAGGTAGGTAGAGGTCACTGTTAACTTTTTTCAGTTACATCTTGTCAGTTTTCCTCACTGGGTCTCAAGGTCCAGTGAGGCTGAACATAGACTGGCAGGTGCTGCAACTAGTGCCAGAGGCATCGGTTGCAGTCCAATTTTTCTGGCTTGCTTTTGGCATCAGAGTACTCATTGCCAGCCACCAGCAGTGGTGGTTTTGATGCTGGTGCTGGGTGAAACTTCCCAGGGCTTGGGCTCTGCCAGTCACTTTTGTACCAGTTCCATCAGGACAATTGCTATTGTTTCCAGGGTCCTATTTCCAGCCTTCTTAATGCCTCCTACATTGGCGTCACTTGGTGATCTGACTGTGATGGCCAGGGTTAGGCATCGAGGCCAAATTCTTCACTCTTGCATTTAGTCATGAATGGTTTTAGCCGTGGTCATTCAGGGTTGATTGCATTGAACTAGGAGATGGCATTAGTATTCTACGCGGTCTTCAACCTCCACCTGAGAAGTGACTTTGTTGCACACTTTGGTACCCCACCATACCTCTGTTAAGGACAGAGAACTCATGAACCCCAACAGGATAAATTTTGTAGGTCTGGTGCTTTACATTTTTTATTTTCCTTGGACCTGTTCCTCCAAGACTCACTGTTAACTGCAAGTGTAAGAGTAGGCACATTGACTTCACTCATATGTCTCCCACAACAAATATCGGTGAGGATAAGGGTAGTAAGAGTTTTTGATTTCCCATCCTTTCTCCATGCAGATGAACCCCATTTGTGGAAGGTTCTAGATGAGACAAAGAGGAGGACCACAGACTCTATGGCCTCTGTTCAGCACAGCCTGCAAGATGTGTTCTATACCCTCCAGCCTTATTTTGGGTGGTCCCTCACTTGTCAGAGTAGTACAGTTGGTGACTAGAACAACACAGGAAAATCCTTTTTATAGCAATTTTCCCATGGTGGCCCCACGGGATCCTCTTACCTTCTAAAGGCTAAACTTGCTGGACTAAGTCTCCCGAGTCAGGTTCCAGTATTGCAGCAACAGCTTTTAAAAAGGTTTTACTCTGCAGAGTCTTGTTGTCCATTCCTTATGTGAAGATTCACTGACAAGGAACTGATGTGGAAGAGAGTTTACATATCGTCCATGTTTACTCTTAGGACAGCAAAGTGCTCCTCACAAAAGGAGGCCAATGAAATGGACTAATCACTAGATGGTCTTCCTGATAGGGAGTTGAATTTTAAGTTGGCCTCATGTAGCAGCAGAGTGTCATCCATTCTGAACCTCACTATGTGCCTGTCTCATAATTCTGCAGATAGTGCAGTGAGAACAACAGGCATTGGGCATGTCTCTTAACCATCATGTTTGGTTATGATTTACAGATTTCACAAAGGACGGCAAGTAGTACAGGACTAATTCAAAAAACAAGCCACCGTGGTGGAATCTTAAAATCAATAGGCTGTATAACAGAAGGAAGAAAATCTTGGCAAAAAATTAGGAAGTTCAGCACCCAGCAGGATAAAAGCACTCTCATCAAACGAAACAAACAACTGAAAGGATAAATAGTCTACCAAAGCCACATTTGAGGTAAGTTTGGCCTCCCAGGCCAAGGACAACCACAAAGCATTCTTCAACTATGTCTGCAACCTCAAAGGCAGTACACAGTTGTGTGCAGAGCAAACCTCTTGGCTAATGAATTCAGCTCCAACTTTACCCCCTCTCCCCTCAACCTTCCCTCAGGAAATGACATCAAATACAACTCCCCCTACTGTCACTAGGGAACAGGTCCTTAATTTTCTCTCTGACCAAGAATATTGCCTCAGTGGGCCCAGGCAGTATCCCAGGATGCCTTATAAATAGCATGAAACATGACCTGTCAGGGTCAGTGGAATTACTATTTAACTGTAGCCTCCAAATAGACTTCATGCCTCATGAATGGAGAACAGCAACAGGCATCCCTTTGCACAAAGGTGGACTATCTACAGACCCTAGAAACTACAGACCCATAAACCTCACTAGTCATATGTGAAGCCATCAAAGAATTGTCATGGAAATGATCAATAGAGATGTAGTAAACCTTCAGACACCGGACCCACCCCAGTTTGGTTTCGTTAAGGGCAGATCATGTCTACTCAACCTGGTGGACTTCTTTGAGAAGGTAACCAAAGCAGTGGATGAGAAAAGAATGGTTTACACTGCCTTCGTTGACCTGGCCAAGGCATTCAACATATAATACCCCACTAGGGCATTGTTGACAAACTCAAGAGGTTATGTACAAACTTTTATGTCACCCGGTGGATAGCCAGCTGGCTCACAGACAGGAGCCGGGAAGTTAGAATTGGGGTGTCCACCTCTGCAGAGAGGCCAGTCACTAGTAAAGTCCCTTAGGGATCGGTCCTTGGACTGCTCCTTTTTGGCATTTACTTCTCTGAAGTCATGACCAATGTCATTGGTCTCTGGCTGAATAAATATGCAGTTGATTGCAAATTAGGAGCTGTCACTGAATCCCACACTGACAGAAATGTTCTCCAGAAGTGGCTAACACAGACTAACTGCTGTCAGAGCCATGGACTAAAGTTAAATGGCAAGAAGGGAAGTCATCCACCCCTGGTAATTACTGTTATATTGACAAAGCACCCCTTAGAGTTGACCCAGTAGTCAGGGACTTTGGGGCTCACATAGATAATAATCTAGCCTTTGACCATCATGTGTCTACAGTAGTGAGGAAATCATTCTGTGTTGTCCAACATATAAACAAAAGGTATGGCACCTAAGTCCAAGGAAGTTATTGTTCCACTGTATTCAGCATTCATTAGACCTGTCATTGAGTACAATGCCCTCTTTGGTATGTACCCAACCAGACATATCCAACAATTGGAACGTCCACAGAGGTTCCTTACTAAAAGAATACAGGGCGTAAGTAAAATGTCCTATGCAGACCATCTCAAGGCCCTATCCCCCTGTATCCTGTTTCCTACAGGCTTTTGAGGGGAGCTCTATGCTTTGCATATGGGGCATTGTCAGACCCCACTCTGATGGCCCTCCTGCATATCCACAAAACAAACAGCACCAGAATTACCCAGTCTAAAAACTTAAACCTTGTCTCTGATATAAATAGGACCTGATGGAGAGACAGGTATGTATCCCAGAGACTACCTTGACTGTGGAACAGGCTCTCCATCCATGTGAAGTAGAGTTCCTTCCTAACCAATAAAAGTGCAACTTGGGCAACTGGATGGGGGACAGGAAATTCATCTCTGGGTGTCTCTAATGGACATGGGGCATTTGTGACTGGTTCATGTCCCAGGCCCCTGCTTGTAAATGTTTTATCTCCCAAACCTCTGCATACACTTATCAAGGGTATCAGAATGTGTCAGAGATTTGGGATGCATGGCTAGGCTTAAAAAGGCCTAATAAACACCTATGAACCTATGACATTTCTCAGTAGCCCTTTTGCTGCCTCACTGCTTTTTGGTATGGCAGCTAAGGCAGAACTAGAGAAAGTGGAGAGATGGCAAGGCAGTCACAATTTTTGTCATAAAATTCTGAAATCCTCAGTGCCTGTTCTCCAGAGGGAAAAGTGTCATTTGATTGAGCATTATTTTAGTAAATGCTGATCCTTTGAAGTAAAGTTGCTGAAACCACATTCAAGGACAGAGGATTTTCCACTTGTCTCCACTGTTGTGTGACTTTGGAGTAGGTATGTATAAGTCCTGGTGTGTGTATGTGTGGGGGTGGGGGGTGCCTTATGCTGTAGCTTGCTGAAAGTGGTTTCAGAAGGTAAGTTTTAAGATGATTTCCATTTGTTGAAAGTGTTGATCCATTTGGCATGAATCCTTTCTAGAGTTCAGCTGAGCACATACCTTTGACTTCACTGTGGCCAAAGACTGAAAGATAGTCAAGATTTTGAGAGGACCCATTATGCTTTCAGCAGCCTCCAGAGTAGTCAGCCCAGAAGTAGTAAGAATCATCAGAACCCCAACCTAATCTCCTGAACCCTTGTCTATCTGTCCCACTCTGAAGACAGTGGAATAGGGCATATGACTCGATTTGTGTTTCACAATCTTGCAGGACAGTTAGGGTAGCAATATCAAGAGACTTTACCAGAACCTTGTTAACACCTCCACAGCCCGATTCTCTCACTTCTTGCAGCCTCAGTTAATGGTAAAGTTTTTCCTTACCTAGGTTATTGGTGCTTAGCCTGTGCACATTGGGTCAGTCTAATGCTTGTAAGGGAGTCTCCTTCCAGCTTAAGACTCTAAGTAAATACTGCAAAAGTCCCTGATAGATCCCTGTCAGTTGCTCGCATTCATTGTTTGCTCATTTGACCTTATCCTGAAAAGCTGCTCTTACATCTGACATAATCCTTCTCTTGTAGAATGTGGTGAAGCAGATCATACAGACCCATTCACTTCCTCTTTCTCAACTCCTGAAAGCCTTGGAACTGATGGCAGTGACTGTTTACATGGTTTCATATTTCAAGTATTGTGTGAGTACACTAGATGGCTGTTAATTGTTCAGTGATGTAAGTTAATGGATTACATGTCACAGCTGATGAAGATGATGTAAGAATTGCAGACTTCAGTCCAGGCAGTGAATCCATCCATCAACCAAAGCTAACACTGGGCCATCCCATTTCAGTCCCCCTCTGTACCAGTAGTAGTGGTCATCAACATGGATGTTTCTGTCTTGTGGTGGTGATGGTAAGAGGGCATTGTCACAGTTAGACGTTCTGAGAACCATGGTCAGTATCTGAGGCCATTCTGCACTTAAGCATTTTAGAGAATAGTGCAATTCTTTTCTCCTAATTCTTCTGAACCCCAAATTCATTGAGAAGGCTAGGCTGAACAAGTTCAGGGTTATTCTGATAACACCTTTTTCCTTTTTGGCCTCAACAAGATTGTCTCCCTGTGCTGTGGCACTATCTTCTAGAGAAGTGCCTACATCTGAGGCTCTTGTTTATCGATTCTTGGTAAACAAATGCCAAATCAGGCAAAGTCAGACTATGTAATAGATACCCCATTTTCAGTAGAGGTCTGGGGGGAAAAAGCTCCAGAAAGTTAGTTAGATAAGGTCAGATAAAGCAGTAATAAAGATGTAATTACAAAAAGCATATATACATACAATTTCACAGTGGAAAACATAGGATACAATAAAGCATATGGAGATACCAGTGATGCAATAATAAAAAAATGACAACTATGGCAATATAACAATATTATAAGTATACTCTTTTAATTAGAAAAGAAATATCAATAAAAAAGAAAAAAAAATAGAAGTTCCCCCCAGAATGGGGAGAGGCAGGTAGTGAAAGGTACAGATAGATAGTATAATGAGCAGCTAGTAAGAATCATGAGGTCCATGTGCATAGCCATGAGTTAATGAGAAATTCTTTGAGAGAGAACTTTGCTTGGGAACGAGTTTCATAGTTTGACTGTGCAGTGTGAATGCATACTTTGTCCCACAGGTTTTGTTTTATAGATTTCATGCAGTTATTTTTTTTCTTGAGAGCGCAGAGAGCAATTTGGGAGATAGTGGTGAAATACCGAGTAGATCGGGCAGGTAGAGGAGTTGTGTAGTATTTTACAGGTTAGAAGAAATTGTGTATGGACTGGCTGATGCGGTAGTTCTAACCAGCTTGAGAGCACACAGTGCAGAGTAATGACTAGCTTTGTGTGGCAGGTTAGCTGCAAATCTAGCCGTCTTATTATAGCATTGCTTCAGTTGTGATTTGAGAGATGTTAGTCAAAAACACTTGAGCTATGGAGAAGGGAGGGTAAAAGATAAGTTAGCTAGGGTGTTTCTTCTAGAAAGGGTAAGGAATGTTTTGGCTGTATATAGCAGACCTAGCTTTTGATGAGTTTTTATACAGTTTGTATGTGAAGATCAGTCTTTAAATTGTCTTCTGTGGTGACTCCCAACAGTTGAGGTATGGATAACTACTTCAGTAGCTGTATTGTTTAGTATGGTAATATAGAAGTTACTTTTAGCATTTTCATGGGACTTGGGGAAAGAGTAGTAGCAACATTTTGAGATGAAGTAAAAGTTGGTTTTGATGTAGCCACAGCTGGACGGAGTTGAAAGCATTTTGTGTCATGGATTGTAGTTGTAGTGGGTTTTCAGATGAGAAGGTAGGTTGAGACATCTGCATGCAGAATAAGGAAAACTTGTTGAGAGTATGTGTATAGGTTGCTGATAAAAATGTTAAACAGCAGTGGCTTGAGAGTAGATCTTTGAGGATCACCTGATGATGATCTTCGTGTTTCACTCTTGCAGTCATTACTTTTGGCTTATCTGCCTGCAAGGTAGCCCTCAGACGTCCTGAATATCAAAGTCTTTGATCCCTGTGTCGGATGCTGTTCCTTTTTCCATGACGTCAGGTCGTCAGGGGTATAAAACATGCAGCCGACGCCATTACATCAGTCTTTCTTGCCATGCGGTGCCCGAAGCAGAAGCAGTTCGCAAGTGCCGGTCGGCCGACTTCTGAAATTTTCGTTTTTGAGTTTCAGAACCGAAGTCTTCAAAAAAGCTAAGTACCCCGTTGGGATCCTTTTTCTTGCTCTAAACTGATGTCAGTAAAAGTTAACAATTGTATTACCTGCGGAAAGCAAATACTTTGTAAAGATTTTCATTCGTAATGCATTCCTTGCTTAGGCCCAGACCACGACATCCCTCGCTGTCAGTTTTGTGCCTTATTTTAACCCTCAAACTGTTCGTCGTCTGTTTATTTTTGCTGCAAATTATTTTGGTACTCTGTTTAACTATCCAGAAATGGCTTCGGTAAGCCATCCGACTACCGACATTCCGAAAAAATGTAAAGATAAAGACAGAGACAGACTGCATAGGTCCAAAGCTGCCGACGACGCTTCCGTTAAGGTAGTTGCCAGTTTGCTTTTGCACCCCCTGATACCTGCTACTTCAGATTCGCAGGCCTCTACTGAGACCCATTTGGAGTTCGGTATGCTGCGAGATGCTTCTTCGACCATGGAACCTGTGGATGTCTCTACCTTGGATGGGTCTGGAGGTGCTCACTTGGCAGGGCAGTGCATTCACGGCAGATGGAGCCAGAGTCAAATGCACCTGCATATCATTCAAAAAGAAATGTTAGCTGTACAGAAGTCCCTGACAGCCTTCAAGGACCACATTCTCCCAGGACAATTATTGGTAAAGACAGACAACACCACTGTTATGTGGTACATAAACAAGCGGGGGAAAACCCACTTGTACCCTATCTGCAGACTAGCCATGGCTCTGTGGAACACAGCCTTGAGCTACCAAGTGCAACAACAAGCTCAATTCATGCCAGTCAAGCTAAATTCACTGGCAGATGACCTAAGCAGAAATCTCATGGACCCACACGAGTGGAAACTGGACCCAAAGATATTCAACCTTTTGAGAAACAAATGGGGGAATCCAGAGATGGACCTGTTTGCCTCCCCTTAAAACTACCAATTGGACAAATTCTGCACAAGGACTTCCCACAGTCAAGCTTGGAAAGTGGATGCCCTGTCCTTCACCTGGGAAAGCCTCAGAGTTTATGCCTTTCCCCCTCTGCCTCTCCTGTCAAAAGTTCTGCTAAAGATCAAAAAGGACAAACCAAGGACAAAACTGATTGCACCAGACTGGCCATGCCAGTACTGGTTACCCCCTCCTGCACAGTATGTCACTGCTGGAGCCATGGCACCTGCCTCAGATCCCTTCCCTGCTGTCCCAGCAGGAGGGCCAGATTCTGCACCCTCAGATTCAAACCCTGAACCTTGCAGCCTGGCTAATTCCTTGAGATCACCAATATCATCCCTCAGTGAACAGGTGCTAGATGTTATTCTGGAGGCAAGGAGGTCTAGTACTAGAAAATCCTATGCTGAAAAGTGGAAAAGATACTGTTCCTGGAGACAAACTCAGGGGATGTGCACAACAGTGCCCAGCTTACCGCATATCCTTCAGTACTTAACAGAGATGCTCCACAAGGGCCTTTCCTTCTCATCAATTAAAGTTCATGCCTCTGCCATTTCTGCACATAATAATACTGAACCACTCCTCCTCTTTCACCCCCTGCTAAAGCAATTCCTCAGAGGGGCCAAAAATTTAAGACCACCCAGGAGAGCCCCTATTCCAGCCTGAGACCTTAGTTTTGTATTGGAAAAACTCACTCTACCTCCTTTTGAGCCAGCTGCAACTGCAGAGTTGAAATTCATTTCTTGGAAAACAGCCTTCCTTCTAGCCATCACTTCAGCAAGAAGAGTGTCTGAATTACAGGCCCTCATGGCAGTGGAGCCCTTCATCATTTTCCATGCAGACAGGGTGTCCCTCAGGACCAATCCTTCCTTTATGCCCAAGGTGGTGGTTAGTGTGGTCCTTAATCAGTCCATTCATTTGCCTACTTTTTTCCCTAATCCACAGAACAAAGGAGAACTAATACTGCATTCTTTGGACATGCACAGACAACTTAGATTCTATTTGGACAGGACTAAGCCTCTCAGAAAATCTGATCAGCTGCTAGTTGGCTTTGCTGCAGGGGCAGAGGGGAAGGCCATTTCAAAGCAAACCATTTCTAAACGGATAGGCCATTGCATTCATTTCTGCTATAAGCACCATGGAAAACCTACCCCACGGGGGATAAGATCACATTCCACCAGGGCTGCATCTACCTCTACAGCCTTTCTCAGAGGTGTTCCACAAACTACTAACCAAGGAACAACAGGAAACAGAAATCCTCTGGAACGACCTTGATACTCCAGAGCTAAATGAACCAACACCAATGAAACTGTTTTACCTAGGTTTCGTCTTCATTGTTACAGACTTCTTCAGAAAATAACACATTTCTCACCACTCCAATAATATATACTCTCACTGTAAATGCACTGAAATGGGGGAGAGTGAAGATTTAATGATGCAGCAAAAGCCAGGGTGTACGGACTTTATGGACAAAAGTAATAGTAGTGTTAATGGAAGCGATGTAGCAAAATCTATATCTGCATGTAATGTTGCAATGTGTGAAATGTTGAACATTATTGATGTTATACAGGGGGAAGGAAATGCTGTTTGTTTGACTAGCCTATCCATTATCTTAAATGCTCAAGGTGATTACAAGTTGTATAACTATTCAAGTAAGGTAATAAGGAAGGAGCATGCTGAATTGTTATGAAATGATTTTTCCTTTATACCCTTAAGAAGAGGAAGTTGACTGAGGCCTTAATAGATTTAAAATGTTAACAAGAAAAATGAATATTAGGATGTTTTTTGATAATTATTATCAACAAGAAAGTGTTGGTTTAAGGAAACCAAGTAAATTTAATCCGGCACCAAATGGAATGGTAAATTTATATGAAAAGGTTTGTGAGTTGGATATAAGGGAATATATGAGGGTGAGTGGAACTACTGGAAAAAAAGGTTTCGACAGCATTAATAACCTGGATAGAAATGAAGAAAAGTTATTAAAAGATTTGATTAATGTCAAAACTGTTAGGTTCATGAAGCCTGACAAAGGGAATGGTATGGTGATAATGGATAAAAATGATTACACAGATTATATGTTAACCATGTTAACTACTGGTACATATGAAAAGAGCAGTTTAAATCAGGTACATATTGCATATTTAAAGATAGATTTATTGGTTGACGATTTATTGATGCAGGGGCAAATAGATGAAACTGAACATTATTATTTGACAAACAAATTTCCCATGGTCAGCAACATTTGGTATATCGAAATTGCACAAAGGGTTGAACAATATCCAATTCAGGCCGATAGTTGATGGAAAGAGGGGCAAAACACGTTTCATAAGTAAGTTTTTGGATTTTCATTTGCAAAAAGGGTTAAAAGAATTTGGATACATAACCAAGGATTCATGGGATTTTTTGAATAAACTAAAGGCAGTTAAAATTGGTGACCATACAATATTAACAATTGATGTATGTAATTTTTCGGTCATTCCCAATGAAATTGGATTGGAATGGCTGGAGAAACAATTAATAAAAATGGGTGTATATGAACAGGATCATATTAATGCGTTTGTGGCCTTAATGGACGTTTTGTTGAAGAATAATTACATATTCTTTGAAGGTTATTATTATAAGCAAAGAACTGGAGTAGCAGTGGGAGCTGCTTGTTCTCCAATTTACGCAAATTATATTATGTCCTATTGGGAACAAGAATATGTATTTGTAAGTGAATATATGAAGCACATACAATAATACACCCGTTTTTTGGACGATATATTTGTGGTATGGGATGGACCGATTGTAACTATGAAGGCCTTTATAGATTATATTAATTGTACAGTGCCATTTTTTAGATTCACCCATGAATATAGTAATAAGGAAATATCATATTTGGATGTAAAATAGAATGTAGATCAGACAAAAAAAGTTTTGATTTCTGGTATTTACAGGAAATCTACTTTCTTATTTGAATTACCAGAGCTGGCACCCTAACCATCAGAAAAGGGTGATAGTTAAAGGCCAAATGGTTAGGGAAGCCAGAATGGTAAGTGACTATGAAGATTTCCTTAAAGAAATTGAATTTATTAGAGGTATGTTTATTAACCGTAGATATCCCGTAGCATTATGTGATTCCATTATGGAGGAAGTCAAATATAAGAGGGTTAATGGAGTCTATAGGGCAATTTTGGTTATGAATAGTAATGTTGATAATCAAAGGGATATGCGTTTTGCAGATGATTTGACAAATTAAACAAGTGTTACTACAGATATGGGTGAGTTACTGTATTTTATAACAACCTACAATTATGATGCTGAGTATATAGTTAATATTATACACAATAATTGGAAACTGTTGAAATTGGATAGCAATGTATGAAAAAAAATGAGTAACCCCCCCAAAAAAAATGTGTACAGAAAAGGAAGGTCTTTTAAACAGTTATTGGAATCAAATGCTAATGTTATTAATGAGATTGGTAGTTCTCACCGGACTAAAGGAAATTTTAGATGTGGTAGATGTAGTATATGTAGGTATATATTGGTCACAGGTGACAAAATAAATGTTGTAGGAGAGTCCATTCATATACATGGACATTTTGATTGTTATACCAAAAATGTTTACATGGCCAAGTGAAGGCTGTTTGGCCTACTATATAGGGAAAACTTGTAGAACGTTTAGGGAAAGAGTCAGTGAGCATATGCTTGATATTAGGCATATGAAAAACACGAATGCCTTAGTTAGACACATTGAGCAATACCCAGAGCACAAATTCAAGTTTTGTATAATACAACAAATAAAGAAGGATAGTCAGGGTGCTGTCTTGGATGTGCATCTGGATGTTTGTGAAATGAGATGGCAGTTAAGATTAAATGCTTCAGTGTTTCCGGGGATTAATGATAACATAAGCATGCTGCCCATATTGAAATTAAAACACATTTTGGGTTGAAATACGTTAATGTTCAAGTGGGTAGTAATGTAGTATTTTATTTTACATGTTTTTAGGATAGGTTAATGTTATTATAATGGAGATGGGAGAGTGTACATGGTACAGCATTTTAGAGAATTAATGTGTGTGTGTATATAAGTGCATATTGTATACATTTATATTATTTTAGAAATGGTTTAAACATTCATGTAATCAATAGAATTATTAATGTTTTTATATGAATGTAATGTAATTATTGGTAGAGTGAAAGATTAGTTAGTTTAGAGTGTATACTCCTATAATTTTAAGGTATGTATGGTTTTGGCTGGTTAATTATTTAATTGGTTAATGAAAGTGCAGGTGTGGAAGATTGTGAGAGTATATATTATTAGAGTGGTGAGAAATGTGTTATTTTCTGAAGAAGTCTGTAACAAAGACGAAACCTAGGTAAAACAGTTGTTTCATTGGTGTTGGTTCATTTAGCTCCGGAGTATCAGGGTCATTCCAGAGGATTTCTGTTTCCTGTTGTTCCTTGGTTTCTCAGAGGTGTCCCTACCAGGGACATCCTAGAAGCTGCTACTTGGAGCTCATTACATAGCTTCACCAAGCATTACCACTTGTCTATCGTTTCTAAATCCAGAGCTGGTTTTGCCACTGCAGTCTTGCAGGGCTTAATAACTAGTCCTAATGCTCTCTAAATTCCTCCTCCCTTACTTAGCTTTGGGAATCTACCCAAATGTAATGACTGCAACACTGAAACACGAAGAACATAGTACTGTTGTGTACACTTACCATAAATGTAGATGTTCGAGTGTATTCAGTGTTGCAGTCCTGGTTACCCTCCCTCCAGCCCCCTGACTTCTCTTGGCTATACCTTTCCTCTTGTTTAGTGTATTACAGCTTTCTGGTATATTTGCATTTTGTTGGAGGTGTAACCTAACATATAATTGCTTCCCATTATGGGGGCACCTGACATCAGGGGCAAGAAAAACTGATGTAATGGCATCTGCTGCATCTTTTATACCCCTGACGACCTGACGTCGTGGAAGAAGGGACAGCATCCGACGCAGGGATCCAAGACTTTGATATTCAGGCCGGCTGAGGGCTATCTGCAGGCAGATAACCCAAATGTAATGACTGCAACAGTGAATAACATCTACATTTGTGGTAAGTGTACACAACTGTACTTTCTTCATGTTTCACTGTTACAATCATCACACTTGGGTTATCTGCCTGCAGGTAGCCCTCAGTCAGCCCGAATTCCAGAGTGTTGGGATTTCTGCGTCGGATGCTGCCGCTTCTTCCATGTCGTCAGGGGTATAAAACATGCAGCCAACGCTGTTGCATCAGCTTTTCTTGCCAAGCGGAGCCCGAAGCAGAAGCAGTTTGCAAGTGCCGGTCGGCTACCTGAAATTTTCATTATTCGAGTTTCATATCTGAAGTCTTCTAAAGCGAAGTACCCCATTGGGGATCCCTCTTTCTTGCTCTAACCGATGTCAGAAAAAATTAATAATTGTCTTGCCTGTGGAAAGCAATTACCTCAGAGATTTTCATTCTTACTGCGCCACCTGTTTAGGCCCAGACCACGACGTTCCTCGATGTCGGTTCTGTGCCCTGTTCAATGCCCGAACTATTTGTTGTCGGGCTATCTTCGTCGCTAAATTCTTTCACTCTCGTTCTCCGTATTCCGAAATGGCTTTGATAAGCCATCTGACTAAAGATCTTCCGAAAAAACATAAGGATAAAGACAGAGATAGACCGCATAGGTCCAAAACTGCCGACGATGCTTCCGTTAAGCTAGTCACCAATCCGCCGATACTCGGACGCTTTCGCAGCCCCTGAATACCCGCTTCTGCAGATTCACAGGCCTCTACTGAGACCCATTCGGAGTCCTGTATGCTGCGAGATGCTTCCTCAGTGATGGAAACTGCAGCTATCTCTACCTTGGATGGATCCGGAGCTTCTGTGCAGGCACTGGCTTCTGAGGGTGTATTCAGACCTTCCAATGTTTGTATTAAACTGACTACTTTGTTTTACACTAAAACTACCAAATTTCTCAGGCTCAGGGTTCAGACTAAGCCTAGGAAACAGACGTCCAAAGGGCATTCTCAAGCTCCCTTTCCTCAGAAACAAATGCTTAGAATGGCTGAAGACCTTATTACTTTAATTAGGGGAAGCAAGCCTTCCCCCTCTAAAAGACAAATAATTGATTTTCCTTTTGATTCTTCAGATCATAAGTCTGATGACTCTGACCCCTCAGATTACCAGGACATACCCTTATGTACCTATGAAGATTCTGATGCAGAGGATTCCATTCCCTCTGCCTCCCCACCAGAGGATTTTTCTTTCGGTGAAACCCTGCATACCCTTAGAGAGTATTTCCGCTGGTGAGTGCCAGGACTACCACAGTCCAAAAAGAGACTTGGGGAGTTTTAAAATTGCCTCAGCACAGGCCTGTAGCTATCCCACCTCTTCTGGAAATTGTAGATAATGTCTTCATGGAAACCAGTCTTACCCCTAATACTTTGTCACCAGCTCCTAGAAAACCTGGCAAGTACTACAGAGTACCTGACTCTCACAGATTTCTATTTAAGAATCCTACTGCGGATCCAGAGACCATTTCTCAGGGACCTAAAGGTATTAAGGCTACTACAGCCAAAAACCCTACTCCTTCGACAGGGATTCTAGGGCTTTAGACAGATGGGGAAAGAAGGTATACACCTCTGCTACTCTTGCCATCAGGGCTTTAAATTGCCAGTTACACATGTTGAAGTACCAGCAACATATTATGGAACTAATTAAACAAAAGTGATGTTGCTTCCTGATTGTGCAGAACATCAAGATTTACAAGAGTTAATGCATTCTGCAAACCAAGTTGGAAAACATACTTTGCAGTGTGGTTTTGATGTTCTTAGAAGACATGCTTGGCTAAAGGAACAAATCTTGCCAGACCATGTCAAAGCAAAATTACTAGATGCTCCATTAAACCACGAATGTTTGTTTGGCACTAAAGCAGAAGTTCTTAAAAAGATGGAGGAAAAAGCTAAATCTATGCAAACTGTTAAAGATTTCCTACAGGTACAGCCACCTAGATTCAGTAGGCATTGGCCTTCAAAAACTGGTCCTTTCCAGTCCCTCCCAGACCTTCTCAGTGCAAACCTAAGGGCAGCAGACCACCAAGACTACAGTCTCAGGGTATGCACAGATCTAAACAATGGACTGCTCCCACCTCAAAAACAGGGAGTGGTAAGCCACCATCCTATGGAAAAAGTTCACAGTGACTTGTCCTTCATCCTTCTCAGCTTTGCCCAAGTACTTGCACCCCTAGGAGAAAAACTCGCCCTGCATGCAAAAAACTGGGAGTATATTACCCAAGACAGATGGGTCTTAAGCATTGTATCTCAGGGATACAGATTCTGCTACCACTCACTGCCAACCCTAATCAGATTGCCAGACCTCCCCCCAAGCCAGTGGGCAGAGACCCAAAAGCAAGTACGTTCTCTTCTCAGTATCAGGGCTATGCAACCTGTTCCAAAAGAACAAAGGGGACAGGGTTTCTACTCCAGACTATTTGTGGTGCCTAGGAAAGAAAACTCTTGGCACCCTATCCTGGATCTCTCAATTCTCAACAGCTTCCTGGTGGTTCCTAAATTCAAAATGCTTACTCTCCAACAGCTGCTTCCTATGCTAGCCAAGGACTTCTGGCTGATCACCCTAGACTTAAAAGAAGCTTATCTGCACATCCCCATAAGGGAATCTTGCAGGAAATATCTTCGTTTCAGGGGAGCCTCTATGCAGTGTCAGTTCTCTGCACTTCCCTTTGGCTTGTCTACTGCGCCCAGGTTATTCACAAAATGCCTGGCCCCAGCCATCGCATACTGCAAGCAGAGAAAAATTCAAATTTACCCATACTTGGATGATTGCCTGATTCAGGCAGACAGTCAGGAATTGCTACGTCAGCACCTGTCATTTGTAAAGGGACTTCTAACTTCTCTGGGGTATACCATCAAAGAAAAGAAATCACATCTGGGACCCAGCAAAAAAATTGTATTCCTGGGAGCAAGCTGGAACACAACTTCCCAGATGGCATTCCTCACTCCAGAAAAACAGGTTTATTTGACAAACTACTTCTAACTAACTACTGGCCACTCAAGCCCAGCTATCGGCAAGAAAAATAATGCAAACCCTAGGGTTCATGGCCTTTTGCATTCTACTAATTCCATATGCAAGACTGCATATGAGGAAACTTCAGTGGTACTTAAAAAGTCAACATTCTCAGGACCTGGAAACGATTCCTGTCATTCCTTGCCCAAGGACAGAGTTCCTTTGGTGGGCAGAGGCCTGCTACCACAACAAGGGACTCCCTTTCACTCAACCCCCCGCCGCCCAAACCCTAACAACAGACGCATCGGACTATGCATGGGGGGCTCACATGGCAGGCAGATTCATTCAAGGCAGATGGAGCCCAAGACAAATTGCACCTGCATATCAATCAAAAAGAAATGTTAGCTGTTCAGAATGCACTGACAGCCTTCAAATACATTATCTTTCCAGAACAACTCTTGATAAAGACGGTCAACACCACAGTTATGTGGTACATAAACAAGCAGAGTGGAACTCATTCCTACACACTCTGCAGGTTAGCCATGACTCTGTGGAACACAGCCTTGAGCAATCAAGTGCACCTGCAAGCTCAATTCCTGCCAGGCAAGCTAAATTCACTGGCAGACGACTTAAGCAGAAGTCTAATGGACCCACACGAGTGGAAACTGGAATCCAAATCATTCAAGCTTCTGATCCACAGGTGGGGGGCACAAGAGGCGGACCTCTTTGCCTCCCCCCAGAATCATCAACTGAGCAAATTGTGCACCAGAATTCCCCACAGCCAAGCATGGAAAGTGGATGCCCTGTCCCTTACATGGGAAAACTTCTCAATCTATGCCTTTCCCCCTCTGCTCCTCCTCTTGAAAGTACTACTCAAGGTCGAAAAGGACAAGCCAAGGACAATCCAGATTGCACCAGACTGGCCACGCCAGCACTGGGACCCACTTTTACGCAGTCTGACAGTAGTGCCACCCTGGCACCTGTCTCAGACCCCATGTTCATCGTGTTTCACTGTTGCAGTCATTACACTTGGGTTATCCTGCTGGCAGGCTACCCACAGTCTGCCAGAATTCCAAAGTCTTGGTCCGGTGTCCGTTGCTGTCGCCTCTTCCCTGACGTCAGTGCGTCAGGGGTATAAAAGATGCAGCCGACGCCATTTTCTTCAGTCTTTCTTGCCGCACGGTGCCCGAGGCAAAAGCAGTTCGCAAGTGCCGGTCGGCCGACTCCTGAGATTTTCAAATTCGAATTTCAGATCCGAAGTCTTCATTAAGGCTAAGTACCCCGTTGGGGAAACTTTTTTCTTGCTCCAGACCGATGTCGGAAAAAGTTAACAATTGTATTTCTTGTGGGAAGCAAATATCTCATAAGGATTTTCACTCGTACTGTATTCCTTGCCTAGGCCCTGATCATGACGTTGCTTGTCAGTTTTGTGCTAGGTTTAACCAACGCACTATAAAGCGTCGGTATGATTTTGCCTTTCATTACTTCGGCCGAAGATTCAATTATACTACGCCGTTGGAACAACCTACGACCGCAATTTCTAAAAAACGCAAGGATAAAGACTAGGACAGGCACCCGAGGTCCAAAACCGACGATGAGGCTTTTGCTAAGCTAGTCGTTGGTTAGCTAGTTCTCAGTGAGGCGTTTTCGCAGACCCTGATGCCTGCTACCTCAGAGCCACAGGCCGCTTCCGACTCCCACGTGGAGCCGACTGGGCCTCTGGAAACTCAAGGTATTGGATCCTTGGAAACTATTCCCTCAGATGGGTCCGGAGCCACTGTGCAGGCATCGGCTTTTGAGGGTGTTTTCAGACCAACACAGTTATATGTAAAGCCATCTTCAGCTTGTAAGCCAAAGACCAAAGCAGCTCTAAAGACAAAGAAACAAGTACAGCATTCTCCAGGACAGGCTTCCATGCCTAAAAAACAAATGCTCAAAATGTCCGAAGACCTTATTACTTTGATCAGGGGTTCCCATCCCCCTCCTGATAAGAGGCCTAGGCAAGAGACAGAATATGAATCATCAGATCAGGTTTCCATTTCCTCTGATTCCTCCTCTGATCAGGAATACTCTCTTCATCCTTATGAGGGTTCTGATGCTGAAGAATCTATTCCTTCAGCCTCTCCTCCTGAAGATTTCTCCTTGGGGAAACCCTGCATACCATGAGGGAACACTTTCATTGGGAGAGCCGGGATTACTCAGAATCTAAGAAAAAGCTCAGAGATTTTCTATTACTTCCTCAGCACAGGCCCCTTGCTATTCCCCCCTGTTCTGAACATTGTAGATTATGTTTTTTCTGAGTCCGGCCTGTCTCCATACTCTATACCCCCTGCACCAGTAAAGCCAGACAGGTACTACAGGGTCCCAGATTCCCATAAATTTCTATATAAAAACCCTGCTGCTGACCCAGAAACCATATCTTAGGGTCCTAAGGGTGTCAAAGCTTCCACTGCTAAAAACCCTGTCCCTTCTGATAGAGATTCAAGAGCACTGGACAGATGGGGGAAAAAAAATGTACACTTCTGCTACATTGTCTGTGAGGGCCTTAAATTGTCAATTTCATATGCTTAAATATCAGCAATACTTAATGTCTTTATTAAAACAGAAAATGTTGTCTAACTGTGAATGTACAGAAAACAAGGAAATGCAGGATTTATTGCATGTAGCTGAACAAGTGGGAAAACAGTTTGCAATGTGGTTTTGATTCTTTGGAGGCCTCTTGCAGAGCCGCTGTAACAGGTTCTGTGATTAGGAGGCATGCTTGGTTAAAGGAACAGAATCTGCCTGATCATGTTAAAGCAAAATTATTAGATGCTCCATTACAGCATGATACTTTGTTTGGTGCTAAGGCAGAATAGGTGTTGAAGAAAATGGAGGATAATGCGAAATCTATGCAGACAGTTAAAGATTTCTTCCAGGTACAGCCACCCAGGTTTAGTAGGAACTGGCCTTCAAAATATTGGTCCTTTCCAGTGTCAGACAGGCCACAAAGAGGCAGATACAGACGCCCTAGAGGCAGATCCCAGCCCCAAGGCTCATACAGGCCTAAACAATGGGGTGCTTCTACCTCCAAAAGCGGAGAAGACAAATCTTAACCTTATAGGAAACAGTCCCAATGACTTTCCTCTACCAGTACCAAGCACTTACCTTTTGGAAGCTCCCTTAGGGGGGAAAACTATCACTTTTTTCTCAAAACTGGCACATGATCACCCAGGACGAATGGGTCTTGAATCGTGTCTCAGGGCTACAGGTTCCACTTTCACACCCTGCCAAAGGCAAGAAGCATGCCAGACCTGCCACACAATCAGTGGGCAGAGGCACAAAAATAAGTTTCGTTCCTCATGGACATGGGGGCCATTCAGCGAGTACCACTACAGGAGCAGGGACAATGATTTTACTCACGACTTTTCTTGGTGCCCAGGCAGGACAAAG
The DNA here is from genome assembly GCF_019279795.1 of Protopterus annectens. NCBI lineage: Eukaryota > Metazoa > Chordata > Ceratodontiformes > Protopteridae > Protopterus > Protopterus annectens. The sequence continues at coordinate 424,237,419 of NC_056733.1, read as the reverse complement.
CCTGGAGACCAATACTGGACCTGTCTGTTCTAAACACTTTTCTGGATGTTCCAAAATTCAAAATGTTGACTCTGCAGCAACTTCTACCCATGCTGGGCAAGAAGGCTTGGTTTGTAACTTTGGACCTAAAAGAGGCATACCTGCATGTCCCAATCAGACAATCTTGCAGAAGATACCTCAGATTCATAGCTGGCTCAATGCACTACCAATTCTCTGCACTGCCCTTGGCTTATCTACTGCGCCCAGGCTCTTCACAAAATGCCTGGCACCAGTAATTGCTTTTTGCAGACAAAGAGGAATTCAAATATATCCCTACCTGGACGACAGCCTTATTTAAGCAGAGAACAAGGACATTTTACTAAATCATCTGGCGTTTGTAAAAAGATTGCTAATTTGCCTAGGGTACACAGTAAACGAAAGAAATCAAAGCTAGTACCCTCACAAGAGGTAATATTCCTGGGTGCAAGCTTAAATACTACTGCCCAGATGGCTTATCTCACGCCAGACAAACAAAGGAAACTGACTTCTTACTTCGAAATGTTGGCAATAAAAACCCAGTTATCTGCAAGAAAAATTCTGCAGGCCTTGGGCTTCATGGCATCCTGCATTTTGTTAATTCCATATGCAAGACTGCATATGAGGAAACTACAATGGTATCTAAAAAGTGTTAGGACTCAACATTGCCACAGCCTGGAAAAATTAATTTCACTCATTCCCTGCCTGCAACAGGAGTTTCGATGGTGGGCACAGGCCTGTCACCTCAACAAGGGACAGCCATTCACTTTACGTACAGCCAGGCAAACACTGTGTCAGATTATGCCTGGGGGGCCCACATGGCAGGAAAATGTATTCAGGGCACGTGGCCCACCAATCCGAAAGAGATGCTGGCTGTTCAGAATGTCCTGACAGCCTTCAAGGATCTACTTCATCCAGGAATACTGCTGATAAAGACAGACAATACTACAGTCATGTGGTACATAAACAAGCAGGGAGGCGCACATTCCTTCCCCCTCTGCATACAAGCCATGACTTTGTGGAACACAGCACTGACTTACAAGTACACCTGCAAGCACAATTCCTGCCAGGAAAGACAAATACTCTGGCAGACGAACTAAGCAGAAACCTCATGGATCCTCACGAGTGGAAACTAGAGCCACAAATCTTCAGCATGATAACAAAGAAATGGGGATGTCCAGACATACATCTATTTGCCTCCCCTCACAACTGCCAACTACAGAGATTCTGCACAAGGACTTATCATAAGCAAGCATGGAAAGTGGATGCTCTATCATTCAGCTGGAAAACCCTTGCAGTGTATATGCCTTTCCTCCACTGCCTCTCCTCCCCAAGGTACTTCTAAAGGTCAGACAGGAGAAGCCAAAAATGATACTGATTGCCCCAGACTGGCCCCACCAGTACTGGTACCCAATCCTAAAGAGCTTGTCCCAAGGCCCAGCGTGGACATTGCCTCAAATTCCTCATTTACTGACCCAACAAAACAATCAGATCCTGCACAGCCATCTCAGAACCCTAAATCTGGCAGCATGGCGGAAAATGTAACCATTCAGAACACACCACTCTCTAAAGCAGTTATGGATGTTATTTTGGAGGCCAGGAGGCCCAGCACCAGAAAGTCTTATGCATCTAAATGGAAGAGATTCTGTGCTTGGAACCAGGCACAGGGAATTGACACAATTGTACCACATATTCCTCAGATTTTACAATACCTAACTGAGATGATGGACAAAGGCCTATCCTTTTCATCAATTAAGATCCATGCCTCTGCCATTTTAGCTCATTACAATACAGGCCCACCTATTTTTTTCACATCCACTACTAAGGCAGTACCTCAGAGGAGCCAAAAACATAAGACCTCCAAGGAGAGCGCCAATACCTGCATGGGACTTCAATTTTGTTTTGGAAAAACACACTCTGCCTCCTTTTGAGCCAGCCAATACAGCTGAGATAAAATTCTTATCATGGAAAACAGCTGTGCTCCTAGCAGTAACTTCGGCAAGAAGAGTCTCAGAGCTACAGGCACTAATGGCTGTGGAACCTTTTATAATCTTCCATCCAGACATGGTTTCTCTAAGGACAAACCCAACATTTATGCCTAAGGTAGTGTCCAGCGTGGCTCTTAACCAAACCATTCATTTGCCTACCTTTTATCCAAACCCACAGAGCAAAGGGGAGAGACTTCTGCATTCTCTGGACATACATAAACAGCTACGGTTTTACTTCGACAGAACCAAAGCTTTCAGACCGACTGAGCAACTCTTAGTGGCATATGCTGCAGGATCACAAGGAAAAGCTATCTCAAAGCAGACTATTTCAAAATGGATAGGCCACTGCATTCGTTTCTGCTATTCACAACATGACAAATCAGTGCCTAAGGGCATTAGGCCACATTCAACCAGAGCAGCAGCCACTTCAGCAGCCTTCCTCAGAGGGAGTACCAACCAGGGACATTTTGGAGGCTGCAACTTGGACTTCAGTGCACACTTTCACAAAGCGCTACCACTTACCTCTTTACTCCAGATCCAGAGCAGGTTTTGCCACTGCAGTTCTGCAGGGCCTCATAGCCACTCCTAATTCTATTTAGGCCCAGCCACTCAACGTCAGCTTTGGGATTCAATCGAAGTGTAATGACTGCAACAGTGAAACACGATGAACAAAGTACAGTTGTGTACCTACCATAAATGTATATGTTCGAGTATATTCACTGTTGCAGTCCAGGTTACCCTCCCACCATCCCCCTTTCATTGCTGGGACTAATCTGTACTTCTCTATTCTATACAACCTATTTGGTGTATTTGCTTGTAGATGAAGGTAATGTTTGTTAGTGCATGCTTTTTTATTGGCATAATTTTTAGCCTACCCTTTTGGGGGCACCTGACATCTGGGGCAAGAAAAACTGAAGAAAATGGCGTCAGCTGCATCTTTTATACCCCTGGCGCACTGACATCAGGGAAGAGGTGACAGCAACCAAGACTTTGGAAATCAGGCCGACAGCGGGTAGCCTGCCAGCAGGATAACCCAAGTGTAATGACTGCAACAGTGAATACACTCTAACATCTACATTTATGGTAGGTACACAACTGTACTTTCCCTGCTGTCCCAGCAGGATGGCCAGATTTTGCATCCTCAGCTGCAAACCGTGAACCTAGCAGCCTGGATCATCCCCTGAATACATCACCAGCAACCCTCAGCAAACAGGTGCTGGATGTCATCCTTGAGGCCAGGAGGCCTAGCACTAGGAAATCATATTCAGAAAAGTGGAAAAGATGCTGCTCTTGGAGCCAGTCTCATGGAAAGAACACAACCGTGCCCACCTTACCTCAAATCCTAGATTATCTAGCAGAACTGCTCCACAAAGGCCTATCCTTCTCTTCAATTAAGATTAATTCCTCTACCATCTCAGCTAATTACAATACTGAGTTACTCCTCTTCTCTCACCCTCTAGTCAAACAGTTCCTGAGAGTTGCTAACAATTTAAGTCCCCTGAGGAGAGCTCCCACTCCAGCCTGGGACCTTAACTTTGTTCTAGAAAAGCTCACACTTCCCCCCTTTGAGCCTGCTGCTACAGCAGAGGGAAAATTCCTCTCTTGGAAAACGGCCTTACTTCTAGCCATCACTTCAGCAAGAAGAGTGTCTGAGTTGCAGGCCCTTATAGCTGTGGAACCCTCCATTATCTTCCATACGGACAGGGTTTCCCTCCGGACTAACCCATCATTTATGCCCAAGGTGGTATCTAGTGTGGCTTTAAACCAATCCATCCATTTACCAACCCTTTTCCCTAATCCTCAGAATAAAGGGGAAAGGATCCTGCACTCCTTCGACGTGCACAGGCAGCTTAGGTTCTACCTTGACGGGACTAAACCTTTCAGAAAATTGGCTGCTAGTCAGCTTTGTTACAGGGACGGAGAGCAAGGCCATTTCAAACCAAACCATCTCCAAATGGATAGCACACTGCATCCATTTCTGCTACAAACACCATGGAAAACCTACCCCGCAGGGGATCAGAACCCATTCCACTAGGGCTACCTCAACCTCTACAGCATTTCTCAGGGGAGTCCCTACCAGGGACATACTGGAAGCTGCAACCTGGAGTTCTGTACACACCTTCACCAAGCATTACCGTTTGCCTATCTTTTCTAAATCCAGAGCTGGATGTGCTACAGCAGTCTTACAAGGCCTGCTACCCAGCCCTAATACTTCTTGACTGCTTCCACCCTTCCTCAGCTTTGGGACTCTTCCCAAGTGTGATGACTGCAACAGTGAAACACAAACACAGTGCAGTTGTGTACACTTACCATAAATGTAGATGTTCAAGTGTGTTCACTGTTGCAGTCCTGGCTACCCTCCCTCCAACCCCCTGACTTTTTCTCTACATTCTACCTATCCTCTTTTTTGGCCGTATCTTATGCCAGTGGTATTTACTTTTTACTGGAGGTGTTCCACGCCATGTAATTGCTTCCTATTTCGGGGGCTCCTGACATCTGGGGCAAGAAAAACTGATGTAGTGGCTAATGGCGTTGGCTGCATGTTTTATACCCCTGACTACCTGACGTCATGGAAGAGGCGACAGCATCCAATGCAGAAATCCCAAGACACTGGTATTCAGGCCGACTGAGGGCTACCTGCAGGGCTTACCTGCAGGCAGATAACCCAAATGTGATGACTGCAACAGTGAATACACTCGGACATCTACATTTATGGTAAGTACACAACTGTACTTTTTAACTAGGAGAGAGAGAGAGGAGAGCCAAATGAAAGATGGGTAGTTAGAGAACTGTAGAAGAGCTTGTTTGGAAAAGCCTAGAGAAGACATTTAAGTCAGAAGTTTCTCATGTGACACTGTGTCGGAGGCTTTCGAGAGATCTAGGAAAACAAGAGAGAAACTTTCTTTGGTTTCTAGCCATATTAATGATGTTGAAAAATTAAGGACAGCTGTACTATGGCCTGGTCGAAAAACACTTGTTGGTGTTGGGAGATCATTGTGTAAGAGGCATTTAATACGTTGCTTATGAATATTCTCTATCCAGGATCTTAGAAAGGGCAAAAAAAAAAAAAAAACAGAGCTAGCTTGTGCCAAGCTCTAAAGGAGCTGGAGTTATATTTTTCAAGGATAAATGTAAGATCCTGAGGAGGAGGAATCTGCTTTCTTGGAGATCTAATGTGAAAGACTTCTTTTAGAAATTGCTTGATCTCCTATCTAGAGGCCAGAGTAGGATTCAGTGGCAGGCTGGCAGAAATTGCTGACGGGTAAACTTTCACTGAAGAATATGCCAAGCCAGTATGTAGCAGTTCACATAGGTTAGAAAGAACCAAGGGGACCCCCACTGAAAATAGATCTTGGTTATTAAGATAGCAAACAGAAAATCTCTTCCTCTTGGACATTTATTATTTTCTGGTGTTGGGTTTCCAGCCTCCTGCAGAACCCTAAACATGACTTCAGAAAATTTGGTGCAGAAAAGGAATCAAAAGTATATCACCCACAGTGTCATTTGAAAAGTGGACAGGTAGAGATTCCTTGTCTTGTGTTAGATCCACATGGTGATGTAATTTGTGCTAATTGCCCATGGCAAGCTGAGAAAGAATGGGTGACCAATGCTGTCTGGAGCAAAATGGAGTTACCTGCAAGGTTTTGGGAGAGTCCTGCTTGATCTTGTGCAGGACTTATAACAACAGAGAGGGGAGGGGGACATACAGAAACATTTCCTTCCAAGGAAAAGACCAGGCATCCATTTTCCAAGTCAGAAAATTTGGGACTCTGGAAACATGTACAGGAAGTTGTCTGTTCAGTGGAGAAGCAAAAAGATGATCTGAGGAATACCCCACTGATGGACAATGTCCAGAAACACATCTCTATGAAGTAGCCATTTGTGCGCCTGTGTTTTCAACTTGCTCAGAGTGTCTGCCACTAGATTGTGTTCTGAAGGAATGTATACTGGCTGAAGAGTTAACTGGTAATTGAGAGCTACTTCCCAAGCTTGAAGTGCCATCCTGACGAAGAGGTAAGACTTTGTGCCACCCTGCTTGTTGACATACCGCATCACTGTAGTGTTGCCTTTGTACGCCTTCAGTGGGCGTGGAGAGAGCATAGGTTGAAAAGCCTGCAGGGCTAGAATCCAAGCTCTCATCTCTTTGATGGTGATAATGTCTGATTTCTGATGAGGAGACCAAATACCCTGAACCTTCAGGTGACCAAGAGAGTCCCCCCCCCCCCATGTCTGAGGCATCTGTGAACAGCTCTTGAGAAGGGACCGGAAGCTGAAAGGGCTGGCCTGGGTGAGAGTGAACTGTTGAATCCACCACTCTAATTCCTTCTTGAGACAGGAAAGGAGAGGTGCACTGAAATTCAGACAGTGAGGACGCTGCAGCCAAACTGACGAGGTGCCATTGAAGCTTCCGCATATGCAGACTGGCAAGAGGAAGTATTATAATAGAAGAGGCCATGAATCCCAGGGCGCAAAGAAGCACTCTGGCTGGCATGGCTGTCAGAGGAAGAAGAGACTTAAAGAAGGCTGTCAACAATACCTTTGGAGATGGAAGAGAAGACAACATCGGCGCTATCTGATTCCTGCATCCCATATGCACATGATCCTGAGGGGGATTCAGGACAAACTTTTAAAAGTTGATAGTAAACCCCAGACTTTGATGGTGAACTGCAGATCCTCTAACAGTTGACTGGGAGAAGTTGCCTGAGGAAAAATCTGAATGGCTTGGAGCTTGCAGAAAACATTCACGGGAGCTAGGCATTTTGTGAATACATTTGGGACATTAGATAGGCCAACGGGCAAAAGAGAGAACTGACAATGAGAGGAAGATCCAGAGAAATGTAAAAACTACCTGACGCATGGGTGAATAGTGATGACATAAAGTTAAACTTCTTTCAAATCCAAGGACACCAGAAAAGCCTGGGGTAATAAAAGAGGAAACAGAATTTGAAGAGTAAACATCCTAAAAGAAGGGATCTCAAGAAAGGTGCTAACCTGGTTGAGATTCAAAGTAGGTCTCCAAGTGCCCTCCTTTTGAGGAGCCAGAAACATCCTGGAATAAAAAACATTCTCACTTGGGAAGGGGGGGATAGGTTGAATGGTCCCTTGGTTTACCAGAGTCCCTAGATCCTCCAGCAAATGAGGACATTGCTCTAGAGGAGGATGAGTTATCCCTGAAAAAGGAGGGAGAGAATTCCATACCATGAATTAACCCTGACTGATGATGGAATGAACCCAAGTATCTGAAGTGATGAGACACCAATTTGGAGACAGTGAGAGCTGAAGGGACAAAGGAACCCCCTCTAAAGGAAGGGTAGCAAATTGTCAAAGAGAAGCAGGCTTGTCCGATAAAGGAGGTTTCTTGGCCAGAGAAGTCGGAGAAGCCATAGCAGAGGGGGCCTGTCTCCCAATCTTCCTGCCCTTAGAGGCCTGGCAGGGTTGCCTGTGATCATGAGCAGGCCTAGAAGGATAAATATGTTTAAGATCTTGCAAGGCTTTGCCTTTTTCTTTGAAGAGATTTAAACATGTCAGCAGCAGCAGTCCCAAAACGATGTATATTATACAAAGGAACATCCAACAATTTGGCCTTAATGTCCTCAGGTAGAGACTGGAGACAAAGCCAAGAATAATGTGTCATGACGGACCCAAAAGCCACAGCCTAGAAGAGGTGTCAGCAACATCAAAGCTATACTTTAAGTAGAGTGTCGAGCCACTTGAGAAGCATAATCTAAAAAAGACAAGGCAGTGGATTTGCCATCAGAATCAGGAAGGGCAGAGAGAACCTGACAAGCCTGAGCAGTCAAAGATGGAGCATACCTGGTCATGTGGGTTTTGTAATTAATAAATAGGCCAAAGTAGAAGCTGTGTAAACTCTTATCTGTCCTCTCCATTGCCCTACTATCCTTATCAGAAGGCAAAATTTTGGAAAATTTGTCAGAAGAGACTGACACCACAGCAGGATTAGCAGAAGGACGTTTAAGTAAAAATAGACAATCCTCAGGAACTTTGTCGAACCTTTCTGGTTTCTTAGGAGCAGGAGGCTGAGCATCAGGAGACTTGGAAGCTGCAATGAAAGTAACTAACAAGGCAGCCAACACTGGAGGAACTGATGATCATTTAAGAGGCATCTCATAATATCTTCTCTGAATGTCAGACACTTGAAGAATCCCACTTAAAGAATTCCACATCCTAGCAGTTGTGCCCCCAAAGGACAATTCCTCAAAAGGAAACTCAGGGCTATCAGATTCCTCCTCATCAGAACCATAAGCCAAAGGTGAAGGCCTGTGAAGAATTGGGCAAAAAACCCTCACCAGATACTGAATCTTCATCAGAGGAATCTGGTTCCCTAAGCTGTTTAGAAGGGGTAGAAGTCCATGGAGGAGCAGATACTAAAACCCCTTGAGGAGGCTTTAGGGCCATTAAGGCAGAAAACCAGCCATGAGTAAACTCCTGCCATTCCCTTTGAGGATCCATAGGATGGACCGAAACATGCTTCACTTTGTCTTTTCTTAGAAGTAACATCAGTCCTAACAAATACCATAGGTTCTAACTCTTAGTGAGAGTTCAGAAGAAAACCCGGCATGTCCTCCCTGACCAATATCTACAGAATCCCTCTAGGACCCTGTAAGGTAAGCAACCGCAGTTCTCCCTTGACGTCTTGGGCAGACACCTGCAAAATGTCAGAGGAAGTGCGAAAAAATGGATCCGTGCCAGCCTCTGCCAGGGTTGCAGCAGAGGAATCCATTGTAAACACTGAATGACCTACAGAGAGATTAACTGCTTTTAGGGTGATGTCCGGGGTAGGCTGGGCAGCTAAAGCATCTGGCGGAGACTTCTTGGCCTTCTTTTTACCTAGTGGGAGTATCTTGGGTTTAAAGGATTCTGCCATGGTACCCTTGGCTAACTGTTTAAACTGTTGGTTTTCAAGATAAATGGCCAGGGAAGACTAATGGCTTCTGAGTGTCTTAGGTACAAATGCCTTACAGGTACTACAAGAAGTATGTTCGTGGGAAGTGCCCAAATGAAAAAGACTCCGTTCGTGATGGTCCTTATGGGGAATCTGCCTCCACACTAACATTTTCCCTTCTTTGATGACATGAGCACCTGGTGGTAAAGTAAAATACGTGAAAAAAACAATGGGGCACTTGTCTGGTGTTGCTATAAATAGTTTGTACAGCAACAGTGTGTTCAAACCAACTGGCAAAAATTGCAGTTCTAGGTAGTTGAGTTTGTGCATCCCTTTTACGCCCTATGTTCTGTGTGGGGAGCATAAATGTGATGTACAGAGCGAGGTCTTTTATAGACTTTTTCAAACTGGCTGAGCGTCAGGCTGCCGTGGGTAGGGCAGCCCTTCTATGAAGAATATATATATATATTATCAAAAGTTTCACTTTAGGAAGTAAGGGCACATGCCATATTAACATTAGGAATGAAACAGTTTAAAAGGTAGTTGACTGTGAGGATCAACAGGGGAAAGACATCTGATGCTCAGCTAAGGGGATGGAAGTAGCACAAAAGAAAGCAGATGAATTGCTTCACACAGATTTGTGCTAATGATCTTAGTGCCATTTCTCCAAGCCATAGTAGTTCTGCATGCCACCCTAGATGGGTGGTGTGGTGGTTGTGGTGAGAATCTTTGTTGAGTCAGCTGAGGAAGATGTGCAGACAGTAGAAACATTGTAAATGTGTTCCCATATAGTAATATTCTTAGTTTTATCTTTATCACTAATGTTCATTAATTTATTCTTCCTTTGGGATTAGAAACGGAGAAAAGTATTTTTGTTGAGGTGATGTGAGTATACTTTTTTTGTAACGTTACTGGTTCTTTTTTGTCTGCTGTTCTCCTGCCCTGCCCTTTCATTAAGCCCCCCCCCCCCAAACACACACACAATTCTTCATTGGGCATGTTTCAAGAGGTGCTTCTGAAAGGTAACTGAACCTCTTGATGTTCTGAAATCCAATTAAAAATGTATAATTGAAAACATCAGGCATTACCATAGGCCTCTGCTCAAGTGTGTTGATACCATGATTCCGGTTTCAGGAGCTAGGAGGGTCTAGCAGTAAAAGTAGTACAGTGAAAGATTAAACTCTGCAGAAGGAATATCCTGTGGGTGAGGATGTTTTGTAATGTGTTTTTTTCCTTCATTGTGTTGATATACTTGCATTGCTTTTTCAGGTTCCTTTTCCCGAGCTTCATGGTGAGAGTACAGAGTATGTTGGACGGGCAGAAGATGCCATCATTGCACTTTCTAATTATAGGCTGCACATCAAATTTAAGGAATCTGTAGTCAATGTAAGTCCAGTTGAAAATGATTCATGGGGTCAGCTAACGAAAAGTAGTGCCATTATGCTAGCATTTTTTGTTTTTATCTTTAAAGATGTCAATGACTAAACTTTGTTCTGGAGTTGATCTTCTGATTTTATTTTCAGTTTAGTTCCATGAACATCGTTCATAATTTTCAGAAAAGTTTTATTTCCAGAAAGAATAGACTTGTGTGTTGTTTCTTTGTATGCATATCTTGTTTTTTTGCTATCCTAATTTTATTTTACATGTTTACTTAGGCCAGTTTTACAAATGAAGTGTTTGCTTTCTGGTGTATTGCAAGATTTTCACAATCTTTAACAGGCAGTTTTAATGTGTTATATACAAACATCATTTGATAGGAAGAGAATGCATATACAGTCTAAGTTAAGATAGTTAACAGGTGCTGTCTTAAGAGGAGTACTGTAGTCAGTTATTGTCACATGCCAGTCAGCACATGACTTGGGTAGACATACCCCAATACAAATGAAAACAAATCGTGACATTTTCCATTGTTGATTTCTTGCAGTACACATTTTCTTAAGAATTTTCTTTCAGTACAGCATTATGTAAATTGCTCAAGTTCTGCCTTCCTTAAAGCTCATTCCTCCTGCTGAACATTATTCTGCCTGTATTGATCCCACAAATTCTGTTTGTTTCTGTGTAAATTTCCCATTCCCTTTTTTAAAGATCCCAAATTCATTTCTTTATCTCCTTTACATTTCTGAAAAATTCTGTTACAGTTGCTTCACATTATGATTTCCATTTTCTAGTCTTTGCGTTTTTGGCAGTCAGTAACACTAAACTTGGTAATAATTTACTGTGTATAGACAATTCAGAGCCTATATTCCAGTTCAAAATAATAATTTCCTTGGCTGTAATAAATTTGCTCTCCCAGTGTTTCTGATAAAGTACTCTGTGTGCAGTTTTTAAAATTTGCCAACTCATTATATTCCAAAAAAATTTGATGTCCTGACTGAAATCACTGCTGCAGTATTTCTGACATATGGTGTTGTCACTGCTGATGTCTAGTTGGGGTACCAAGGTTTTACCTTCTCTAGGTTGTATTTTTGACGCATGACCTCAACTCGTATGTGTTGGGGTATATAGATCAATGTAGGGGCATAGATAATCAGACTGTCTCTTTGCCAGCTTGAATGGAGGTCATGCATCCACTAGACTGATCACCATTTTGTTGGTACTTTTACTTTAGTTGCTTATCTAGAAAGGTACCCTTTTCTTTTCTACTTTTGTTGAAACTTGTTAGATGTCAGCTAGGAGGGTAAGTGCAAGTGCAGTAGACAGATTCTATACAAGGACTTGCATACCAAGTGTCTGTCTAAGCCTGGAACAGGATCACAGAAATTGCTCTGCCTGTCGGTCTTTCATTACACAACTCTTTGGTTGAGGCTTTCCTGTATTATAACACCTTTCTAGAAACTAAGTGTCTTAAGTGCTTGAACCAGTCGAAGATGGTTGAGTCCACATCCTCTGACGTCTGTCTTCCACCTAAGAAAAACCTAAAGAGATGTTGAATACATCTGCAGTCCCAACTTTCCAGACTTCATCATACCCTCTGAGGTTCCAGAACCCGTGGTATGCCATGATGCCCTTCTATTTACATGTTGCAGTATGCTGTCCATATGGGTTTTCTCCTCTTGCTACCTGAATGTCCGGCCAGTATGTAAAGGATTTTGGTCACTGTATGGTGCTTGGGATGTCTGATGTGGCCAGTAGAGCATGGGTCCTAAGTGTTGTCTGCGTGCACCAGACCTCAGAACTTCTCAGCCCCCAATCGAACGTCAGGTGTTCTTGCCTTCCTGGCCATCGGATTCTCAAGAACTCAGGTAAATATCCCATTGGGGAACCTTCTTTTCAGTCATTGTTCTCTAATGCTTGTTCATGTCATCCAGAAAGGGCGTTTAAGTGCGGCTGTCAGATAACCACACAAAGACGTCCATGGTCTTTGCTTGTTTTGTTCAGGTAAATCGCATGACTATAAGGCCTGCCCTATCTGCTGGGCTTTTGTTCCCAAAACCCTATGTAGCTGACTCTACTCGCTCAACTTATATTTAAAGAGTCAATGTCTTAAACAGTTAGCGCTAGGTATGGAGGGTTCTTCAGACTTCCTGCTGAACCACCAAAGAAGGCCAAAACCGCAAGGCCTGCTACTGTAACTCCGTTTCCACTGTCTGACGCTCAGCCTGTGGCCAACTGCCTGGTTTGAACGTCTGGACTCTGCCTCCACGGATGTAGAGGGTACCTCTTTGGAAGCTGCAGAATCCTGTGTGGAAGGCACTTCCACGGTGGCTTTGCAGGCGTCAGTCTCTGCCAAAGGGGAACCAGGGCTCTCGGCAGGCCATTCACATCCCTCCGTCCCTTTACAGTCGTCTGACTCGAGGACTTCCTCTGTTTAGAGGCCTGCAAGGCCTTCACTCAAAAAGAAGAGGAAGCATGTATCCCCCATTACAGAAAGTCTACTAGACTGGCAGACTTTTTCTCAAAGCCTATTTAATGCCTGTATGGTCCTGTGGCCTACTGAACCTGGGACTTCCACAGTCTGTCCTCCGATTCTGAGCCCTAGGCCTCAGGTCTCAGAACCTTCTCAGGTGGAAGAGGAAGAGTATTCTGATTCTTCTTCTGAAGAATCTCTCTCCTACACCTCTCAACTCCCTTCCCCCCTTGGATATGATTCCCCAGAGGAAGAATCTGGTGATGCAGATTCCCCAGCAGAAATCTAAACTTTGGGGTAAACTATAGCAAAAATGAGAGAACAATTTAAGTGGGAATCGTCTGAGATGACTGAGGTACAAAAAGGTGTTATGACCTCATCCAGATGGACTCCCCCAGCCCCTTCTGCTATTCCTCTCATTCTTCTAGCTTTTCTGGATGCCTTTTCAGCAGCATCCTTGATCCCAGACTCCCAACCCCCAGCTCCATCCAGACCTGATGGGTTTTATAAAGTCCCAGAGACAGCAAAACTTTTAGTAAAATGCCCAGCAGCAGACCCAGCCACCATTTCTATCTCCAGTGACAAGGCTTCAAAACTGCTGCCTTGTACTACCCTCCTATATGCTGAGAAGGACCGCAAAACCATGGAGCATTTCAAGAAGATGTACACATCTGCAACTCTCGCTTTCAGAGCAGCCAATTACTAGACACACGTCTAAATACGCTTTATCCCTTTTGGAGAAAATTTACAAACTGTCTTGATTCCCCAGACTAAGCAGCCAAAGCTCAGCTGTGCTCCCTTGTTTCCCTGACTTCTCACTTTACCAGACACTCTGTCAAGTGCAGCTATGATGCTGCTGAGGTCCCAGCCAGGTCAGCAGCAGCAGCAGCATCTGCCCTAAGAAGGTATTCTTGTTTATGCCTTCAGCCCCTACCAGATGATTTTAGAGCTAAGCTGGTAGATGTTCCTTTGGACAACTCAGCCCTGTTTGGAGCAAAAGTTGCAGACTTGTTCAAGTCCTTGCAACAAAAAGAGAAAGAGATGCAAGATTTAAAGCATCTATTGGTATCCCCAATACCAAAGTTTCAAAGAAATTATCCTTTAAAAACGCAGTTCATCAGAAAGCACTCACGGCCTGCTCCCTCTTCCAGGCATAGGAAAACCACCAGGAAGCAATCCACTCCTGCTAGGGCCACACCATCTACCTGCCAGAGTACACCATTTCAAGACAGGGCAGGTAGTGTGTTGACTGCCTGCCAACCATAAAACCCCCCACCCCCTCCCTCTGTCCCTTTCTCCTTGCGTCTCTCTCACTGTCTCCAAGGGTGGAGACTTGTCACTTCAGACAAGTGGGTTCTCTCATTAATAGAACACAGGTACTTCATGACCTGGATCATCCCACCAAAAAGAAAGGGAATTCCCCAGCCCCCAAAAGAGCAACTTCCCCTCTTAAAAACCAGTGTTAGACAACCTTATGGCTCAAGGTACCATCCAGCCGTTCTCACAGTCTGCTATGGGAAAAGGCTTTTACACCAGGATTTTTCTAGTTCCAAGAAAAAAACGGACCCAGGAGACTAATTTTAGACCTCTCACATATGAACCTCTTCCTTCATATACCCACTTTCAGGATGCTTATATTGCCAACTCTCTTCCCACTCCTCCTCCCTCAAGGGTTCATGGCCACCTGTGCCATCAAGGATGCCTATCTCCACATCCCCATAAGGCCCAGCTTCACTCTCACTTTCAGTTCTCTGGCTTGCCCTTTAGGCTTTCCACTGCACCCAGAGTCTTCACTAAATGTCTGGCACCAGTGATTGCCTTTTGCAGGACACAGGGGATCCAAATATTCCCATATTTGGGCAACCTGCTCTTTCAGTCAGACAACAGTCCCTCCTGCTACAGTTGCACAAAACCATTGGCCTCCTACAGTCCCTAGGGTTTCAGATCAATTACCCAAAATCTTAACTGGAACCTACACAAGACGTACTCTTCTTGGGGTGCAGGAATTGAACAGACATCATGAAAGCCTACCTTCCTCCTCAAAAGGTGGAAAGCTTCACACATTGTCTGCTTTTGGTTCTTCACACAAAAGAAATTACTTGCAAGGCAGTACCTCAGGCTCCTGGGCATGGCTTCCACTATACCTTTGCTGCCTTTAGCAAGACTTCACATGAGGAAACTACAGTGGTACCTCAAGCAGGAGATACATTGGTGGGTGAATCAGGTGAAGCTCAACCTGGGTTTTCCACTCCAGTCCTTTCAACCAAAACATATGTACACAGATGCCTCAGACCTCAGTTGGGGAGTGACTCTGGGGCACCTAAATGTGCAGGGAGTGTGGCCAGTACCACACAGGAAAGAGCACATCGATGTGAGAGAAATTAGGGCAATGCTACTGGCCCTACGGGTCTTTCAAACCACTTCAACAAGGACCCCTGATGCTTTTTACAGACTGTACCTACCACTGTGCTGTGGTATCTCTACAAACAAAGGAGGACCAAATCTTTCTTACTTTGCATAATAGCTCTCCTGGTATGGAAACTGGCCACCAGTCAGGGAGTTACTCTACAGGTAGTATACATACCTTCCCAACAGAATTCTCAGGCAGATTCCCTCAGTAGGTCCATGACTATGGCCCATAAATGGATGGTACACAGGGATGTCTTCCTGGACCTGGTCCACCAGTTGGGTACACCTCAAATACACCTGTTTGCCTCCACCATCAACAGGCAAATTTCCTCCTCCTGCATCAGACTGCCAGAACCACTGATGATGGAAACAGATGCCTTTTCAATTTCATGGAAGGGGATGTTTCTCTATGTATTCCCCCTTTCCCTCTTGTTCAGTAGGTCCTGCTGAAGATCCAGCAGGACAGACCAAAAATCTTGCTGGAGACTCCCTATTGACCAAGACAGCATTGGTTCCCCTCCTCCTGCAGTTATCCAAGGACAATCACCGCAAGTTACCCCTCAGATTGGACCTTCTCACACAGGACAAGGGAACCCAAATCCAACCACAGTGGCAATCTCTTCACCTCACTCTGTGGGTGATAGGATTCTGATCCCTTTCAGACACTTTTACAGTGAGGACGTGCTCATTGTCCTGCAGGAGGCCAGGAAACCCAATACCAGGAGATCTTGCATATCCAAGTGGAAAAGATTCTCCATATGGTGTCTTAAAAGGCAGTTGGACCCATTGCAAAGCAAGACTTCTCTTAATACTTGCTTACCTGTGTGAATTTTTGTAGACAGGGTTAGCATTCTCATCCATTAAACCCCATTTGTCTGCTGTTTCTCCATGCCTCCCTTTGGACCCCTCCCCCATGCATCCAGATTGCCTGCAAAACTGTTCCTTAAGGGCGTACTTCATCTCAGGCCACCAAGGAAGCCCATTCCCCCATCCATGGGACCTGAACTATGTTATAGAGAAGCTCACTGTTTCCCCTATTTGAGCCAACATCCAAAGCTTCCCTAAAATACTGCACATGGAAGACTTTTCTACTATTGATTGGCCTTGACCTCAGCTAGAAGAGTTTGAGTTGCAAGCCCTCATGGCTATTCCACCCTTTCTCATATTCCAGAGAGATAGGGTAGCCCTTGGACCCAACCCATCCTTCATGCCCAAGGTGGTCAATGACCTTTCTTTAAACCAAGCCATCCACCTACCCACTTTCTTTCCCAACCCACAGGGAGACAGTGAGAGAGTACTACATTCCTTGGATGTACACAGACAGCTCAGATTCTATCTGCACAAAACCAGGCCCATCAGACAGGCTGGCCAACAGTTTTATCTCCTTCCATCCCAGACCTCTAGGAAAAGGCAGTATCTAAGGAAACCATTTCAACCTGTATTTCCAAAGCTAATACCTTTTGCTACAAACACCATGGGAAACCCTTACAATGCAGTGTTAAAGCACATTCCACCAGGGCAGTGGCCTCTTCTGGAGCCTTCTTCAAAGGCTTGGACACTTCCACTATCCTTCAAGCAGCCACTTGGTCTTTTGTGCACACATTCACAAAACATTACAAGATAGACCAGATTTCTCGGTCCATGACTGAATTTGCCAGGGCTGTCCTTCATGGATTCCTGGAGAATTCTACTAGGCCACCTCCTCCTTCCTCACAGTGACCTTTGGCACTCACCTATATGTACAGAATACTGCAACATGTGAATACAAGGACATAGAAAAGTTGTCTAAAGTCTTACCATAACTATAGATGCCCTTCTCTTCCATGTTGCAATATTCCTTCCCTCCCACCTACTCCTGCTATTATCTTGCAGTTTCCATTTTGGATGGCACAGGGCTTGCATTACCTTCTCTGGGACTGGTTCCGACTGGGGTGCTCAGTTGTGAGGTCTGGTGCATGCAGACATCACTTTTATGGCCCACGCTGTGCTGGCCACATCAGACGTCCCACGCATTATACAGTGACTGAAATTTTTTGTACACTGGCCAGACATTAGGGTAGCAAGAGGAGAAAAAACATATGTACAGAATACTGCAATATGGAAGAGAAGGACATCTATGGTTATGGTAAGATTTTGCACAACTTTTATTTCCTGTCAGTTCTCTGCAACTGAGACCTGGTCAGGGGCTGGTATGGCTCCTGAGGACTTGTACACCGCTGATACATCTGATGAGCTGTGATTCATCATCTGCAATATCCTGGGAAGATATTCCCCTTCTAAAAGGCATGACACAACCTACTCATAACAAAATGTCCCTTTTGCCCTCATTATTCAAGAGCTTTTGAATCAGTACCACCGAGCAAAACCAAAAAGAATTCTACTCTAGGATTTTTCTACTGCCAAGGATAAAGGGCAGTAGAGACCCCCACTGTAGACTTGTCCCTGCTAAACACTTACTTGAGGGTATCATAATTCAAAATGCTGTCTCTTCACACACTTCTGCCTTTCATTCTCCCCCAAGCTTTCTTATTGTCACTGGGTCTAAAGGACACCTACTTACATATACCCATTTGTCATCCTTGCAGGAGATTCCTCAGGTTTTCCTCTGCCTCTTTACATTTTCAGTTTACTTTGCCTTTCAGTCTTTCCAGAACTCCAGGAGTGTTCACAGAGTGATTGGCACCAGTTGTAGCTTTCTGCCGGACTCTGGGAATCCAGGTTTTCCCTTTCCTAGTTGACCTATTGATCCAGGCCATCTCTGCAGAAATTCTCCTTAAACACTTAAGCTTCACTCTCCAACTCTTAAGTCTGGGTTTCACTATAAACTACAAAAAAAATCCCACACGGCCTCTACACAGGACCTGGTTTTCCTGAGTTTGCAGATTAGAGACTCAAAAAAAAAATGCATACCCCCCCCACCCCCCCACAGGAGAAAGTTCAGTCTGTCCAGTTTTTTCCAAAGTCTCTCCTCTGCAACGTATTGCTCAGTAAGGGAAATGTTAAGAACTTTGGGGTTCAAGGCAGTAACCATCTGTATGCTCTCCCTAGTCTGACTTCACATGAGAAAAATCCAGTGGTGCTTGAAATTTGTGTGGTCCCAGCACTGAACCCCTTGGCCACCCTGATTCTCCTCCTCCCTTGCCTCAAGAAGGAGCTGCTTTGATAAAAGGGAAAGGTCATCCTCGACCCAGGACTGCCATTCAAACCACCACCTTCTCTTCAACAGGTTTACACAGACGCAGCATTGCTGACATGGACAGAATCAGAATGAGTGAAGGGCAAATGGCAGTCTCGGTTCCTGAAGGAACATATCAGTCTGAAGGAAATGAGGATGCTGCTTCTAGCCCTTCAGACCTTCACCCACCTTTGGAAACCCAGGCCACACCTATTGTACACTGATAACACCACACTCATGTGAAACATAAATGAGGAGTCACCAGGTCTTACCAACTGTTCATGTTAGCACAATATGAAATATGGCCAACCCGATGGATATCATGCTCATGGCCACATACATTCCTCTGCAAGACAGTGTATGCTAGCAGGCCCCCTTAATCCATTCCCTATGAATGGCTGTTGACATGGTTCTGCATATGATGGAATATTTCAAATGGGATTGCTCCCAAATATCTGATGTCCAAAAAGGTGTTATGGGTTGTTTCAGATTGACTCTCTTAAACCTTCAGCTGCCCTTCCTGTGTTGGCTGCTCTACTGGATACCTTCTTTGTTACTTCCCTAACACTGGATTCTTAACCTCCAGCTCCTAAGAAACCTGAGAGCTCTGTAAGGTGCCGGATGCCTGCAAGTTCTTAAACAAGTGCCCTTTGTCTGATCTTGTAATGATTTCTGTATCTACTGATAAGCCTTCTAGGCTGTTGCCTTATTCCAAGCTCCTTCCTTCAAATAAGGACAGTAGAGCCATGGAGAGGATTGGTAAGAAGGTATACATTTCGGCTAATATAGCCTTTAGGGCCATCGATGACTAGACTCTAATCACTAGGTGCATCCTGTCACTTCTTTCCCAGATTGGGAAGATTGTTTCTGATATACCTGACTCTCAGGTTAAGGCCTCACCTCTCTCCTTGCTCATTTCCACTTCTAAGGTAGCCTATCACTCTGTCAAATGCAACTGTGGTGCAGCTGATACACCTTCTAGAGACGCTTCCTCTGGTTCTGTAATGAGGTGCTGTTCCTGGCTTCACCTTCAGGTCTTGCCAGATGATATCAAAGCAAAACGTCTTGATGCTCCCTTGGATAACCAGAATTTGTTGAGCCTTTCAAGACCCTATAGGATCAAGGTAAGGTCATGAAAGAGTTGAAGCACATTTTTTGTCTCCCCTGTTCCAAAGTTTCAGAGGAACTATCCTAGTAAGACTTCTTTTTTTTGTGTAGACTGCCTAGGCAGTCTTCCAAAGGGAAAAAGGCTCCTAGGCTAATTTTTTCTGATGAGCATACTCAAACACCCATGCCCCAGAAAGCAGACTTACTGTTTGCCATCCTTTCCTCTCAGCCAGGTTCCCTTGCTCCTCAGGCTTTGTCTCTCCCTCTGTTTGGCAGGTGATTACCACAGACATCTGGGTTCTCCCCATTGTCTGGCAGGGTTACTTTATGAGCTGGCAGGCCCCTACCCTCCTCCTCTAGTGTCCATCCACCTGCAGAACAAGCTTCCTATTTTTCCATAGGTATTGCAGGGTCTGCTGGACCAGGGTACCATTCAGCTGGCTGCACAGACTGAGAGGGGCTTGGGTTTTTATTCCAGGATGTTGCTGGTCCCCAGGAAGGGAGGGGTCTTGGAAACCTGTGCTGAATCTATCTTTCTGAACACCTTTCCTCATAGTGTCATCCTTCTGAATACTCTCTCGTCAGACTCTCTTTTCCCTGTTGCTTCCCCAGGTGTTTTCTGGTTTCCTTGAATCTGAAGGGCACCTACCTTCATATTTCTGTCCACTCTCTATTCAGGAAGTATTTACATTTCTCTGTTTCTTCCTCTCATTTTTCAGTTCTCTGCTTTGCTTTTTGGGCTCTCAACAGCCCAAGGGTGCCCACCAAATGTTTAGCCCCTGTAGTTGCCTTTTGTGGGCTTCAGGACATCTAAATATTTCCTTCTCTAGATGACCTCTTACTTCAGGTCCCATCCCAGTCCATCCTGGTGCATAATCTTCATTTTACACAACCTGGAGTTCACTGTCAACCTTTGGAAGTTAATGTTGACTCCATCTTAGGATTACGTATTCCTAGTCTGCATGTTCCAGACTGTTCCAGTGCTGGCATCTCTTCTGTCTCCATGGTTTTGTCTCTCGGAAATTATTTTTTGTCCTTGCTTCTCCTGTCCACTTCCAGCCAGGGAGTTTCTCAGGACTGTGGGGTTCATGGCCTATACCATTCCTGTGCTTCCCTGGATAAGGCTTCATTTGAGCAGGTTTCAGTGATGCCCAAAATCAGTGTGACTTCAACACCTCCACCCACTAGATTATTTAGTTCCTCTTCTTCCTTGTGTCAAACTGGAATTTCACTGGTGGATTCAGCAACTCTCTCTCAATCCAGGTGTTCCTTTCCACCCTCTTCAACCATCTCAGGAACTCAGTAGAGCTGGGTTGGGGAGCTGCTTCAGGCACCCTTAAGGAGCAGGGCCTTTGGTCCCCTCTGCAGAGGGCAGATCACATCAGCCTCAAGGAAATGCAGGCTCTCATTTTGGCTCTTCAATAAACAAGGGAGTGTGAGGTCTTAACTTTTTTGCAGGTTAGCCCCTCAGGCACAGGAAATAGCCATCAGTCTTCAGGTCACCCTACAGGCAGTTTGTATACTGTCAGAGCGCAGTATTGTGGCAGATTTTTTCAGCAGGTCCAGGACACAGCCTTACAAATGGATACTTCTCAGAGATTTGTTTATGGACATAGCTTATTGCTGGGGGTGTATTCCTCAATTAGTTCTCTTTGCCTCCCACTGAACAGGCAACTCTCTCAGATGTTCATCGTGTATACAGCTGCAGTCATAACAGATGGGTTCTCCTGCCGTCAGGCGGGTCTTCGGTCGGCCGAATTCCAAAGTCTAGGTCCAGCGTCGGTTGTCGTCGCTTCTTCCCTGACGTCAGTGCGACAGGGGTATAAAAGAACCAGCCGACACCATTTTCTTCAGTCTTTCTTGCCGCGTGGTGCCCGAAGCAGAAGCAGTTCGCAAGTGCCGGTCGTCCACCTCCTGAAATTACGAAAATTTTGCAACCTAAGTCTTCTTGAAAGCTAAGTACCCCGTTGGGGAAACTTTTCTTGCCTCAGACCGATGTCAGACAAAGTTAATAATTGTATTTCATCTGGGAAGCAAGTACCGCATAAGGATTTTCATTCCCTCTGTATTCCTTGCTTAGGCCCAGACCACGACGTCTCGGCCTGTCGTTTTTGTGCTACATTCAACAAACGCACCATTAAGCGTCGGGCGGAGTTCGCCCAGCATTATTTTGGCAAAAAATTTAACTATATTATGTCGTCGGATACTCCGACTCCAGTTTTGTCTAAAAAACGCAAAGATAAGGACCGACACACGAGGTCCGCGGCTTCTACCGACACCACACCAAAGCCGACTACAGGTGGTCCGGTTCTCAGCGAGGCGCCTACGCAGCCTCTGACTACCAACGACACTTCATTGGCGGTGTCTTCTGTGCCCGAGGTCGCAGGCTCCTCGGCCCACACCCCGACTACAGATACCGAAGCCACTCTTGGTGGTGAATCTCAAAATGTAGACAGGTCTGCCTCCTCTCAAGGTGTCTTCAGACCTTCCTCTTCTTTTTCCATCAAGGCTTTCACTAAGTCTAAAGCAGCCATGCATTCTAAGAGACAAGCTACACAGGGCCCTTCTCCAGGCCCCATGCCTAAAAAACAGATGCTTAAAATGGCTGAGGATTTAATTACTCTTATCAGGGGTTCTCAACCCTGGCCGGACAAAAGGCCCAGTGTGGAGGAAGAATCCCCCTCCTCTGACCAGTCCTCCATTATATCAGAGCACTCTGATGAACAGGAACATTCTTACTCCCCTTTTGAAGATTCTGATGCAGAGGAGTCCATTCCCTCTGTCTTCCCACAGAGGATTACTCATTTGGGGAAACCTTGCATACCTTAAGGGAACACTTCCACTGGGAAGGCCAAGAGTACTCAGATTCCAAGAAAAGGCTTAGGGATTTTCTCTTGCTACCTCAGCACAGGCCTCTGGCTATACCTCCTGTCTTAGACATACTAGATTATGTGTACTCGGAGGCCTGCCTTAACCCGGATTCTTTACCTCCAGCTCCAGTCAAGCCTGACAGGTACTACCGGGTTCCTGACTCACACCAATTTTTATACAAAAGCCATGCGGCTGACCCAGAAACTATCTCACAGGGCCCCAAGGCCTCCACTGCTAAAAATCCATTACCTTCCGAGAGAGATTCCAGATCCTTAGAAAGGTGGGGGAAAAAGGTATATACCTCGGCCACCTTAACCATGAGGGCATTAAACTGCCAGTTCCATATGCTAAAGTACCAACAGTTTCTGTTATCACAATTGAGAAGTAAAATGTCACAACCTGAACAACCAGACTTGAAGGAGTTGCAGGATTTGATGCATAGTGCAGAACAAGTGGGTAAACATACCTTGCAATGTGGTTTTGATGCTCTAGAAGCCTCATGTAGAGCTGCTGTTACAGGATCAGTGATACGTAGACATGCCTGGCTCAAGGAACAAACCTTACCAGATCATGTCAAAGCTAAATTACTAGATGCCCCTCTTCAAAAGGATGTATTATTTGGTGTTAAAGCTGAGGAGGTATTAAAGAAAATGGAGGAAAAGGCTAAATCAATGCAAACGGTGAAAGATTTTCTACAGGTACAACCTCCACGTTTCAGTAGAAATTGGCCTTCCAAAAATTGGTCCTTTCCAGCCACGGACAGACCCCAAAGAGGTAGATACAGGCGCTCGAGGGGCAGAGGGCAATCTCAAGGATCGTTTAGAGGCAGACAATGGCAAGCTCCTACACAAAGAGGTGGTGAGGATAGTTCGCAGCCATTCAGAAAGCAAGCCCAATGACTTTCCCCTTTGCATGCCAAGCAAGGCTCAAATGGCAGCACCCTTAGGCGGAAAAATGGCATTATTTTCAAAAAATTGGCATATTGTCACAAAAGACAAATGGATCCTGGACATTATAAACAGAGGCTACAGATTCCATTTTCACACCCTTCCAAAAATGAGAGGCATGCCAAACCTGCCACACAATCAAAGGGCAGAGGCACAAAGACAAATTTCAGATCTCATGGGCATGAAAGCTATTCAAGAGGTACCTACTCACGAACAAGGTCAAGGTTTTTATTCCAGACTATTCCTGGTACCAAGGAAGGGAAAAGATTGGAGACCTATTTTGGACCTGTCCATCCTAAACACATTTTTGCTCGTACCAAAATTCAAGATGCTCACTTTACAGCAGCTTCTTCCCATGCTGGGCAAGGAGTCCTGGCTGGTAACATTGGACCTCAAGGAGGCATACCTGCATGTCCCAGTCAGACAAAATTGCAGAAGATACTCATATTTCTTGCAGGTTCAACCCATTATCAATTCTCTGCATTGCCCTTTGGCTTATCTAGTGTGCCCAGAGTATTCACGAAATGCCTAGCATCAGTAATTGCCTACTGCAGACTTCAAGGGATACAAATATACCCCTATTTGGACGACTGCCTGATCCAAGCGGACAGCAAGCACATACTTCTGAAACATCTGGCTTATGTAATAATGTGTTGAATTCTCTGGGATACACAGTCAACAAAAAGAAATCAAGGCTAATACCCTCTCAGAAAATAATTTTCCTGGGTGCCAACTAGGACACAAACACCCAGATGGCCTACCTCACGCCAGAGAAGCAGGGGCAACTAACTCAATACTTCAGAATACTAGCAAATTTCACCAGGCTGACTGCAAGGAAAATCCTGCAGGCTCTGGGATTCATGGCATCTTGCATCCTACTAATCCCATGTGCAAAGCTGCATATGAGGAAACTTCAATGGTACCTGAAAAACCTATGGTCTCAACACAGCCACAGTTTGGAAACAATAATACCACTAATTCCATGTGTTCAAAAGGAATTTCTGTGGTGGGCTCAAGCATGCCAAACAAACACAGGTCTCTCATTCTGCAAGCCTCAAGCAAATCAAGTCATCACAACAGACGCCTCGGACTACGCCTAGGGGGCGCACATGACAGATCGGTACATTCAGGGCAAATGGTCCCAAAAAGAAAAGCACCTTCACATCAATCAAAAGGAAATGTTAGCAGTAATAAATGCTATTATAGCTTTCAAAGACCTTCTGCATCCAGGTCAACTATTGATAAGGACAGACAACACCACAGTAATGTGGTACATAAACAAACAGGGAGGAACCCATTCATACCCCCTATGCAGGCTGGCCATGTCACTTTGGAACATGGCTCTGGGCTTACAGATCGAACTTCAAGCACAGTACCTGCCAGGCAAGGAAAACACGCTGGCAGACAACCTAAGCAGAAATATGACAGATCCACACGAATGGAAGTTGCATCCTCAAGTTTTTACAGAGATAATTCAAGCATGGGGAAGGCCAGACATAGATCTCTCTGCCTCCCACAAAAATCACCAATTGACAAAATTCTGCTCAAGGACTTTTCATCCAAAGGCCTGGAGAGTGGACGCTCTCTCTTTCAGTTGGACAACAATGACAGTTTATGCCTTCCCACCTCTTCCTCTGCTGCCCAAAGTTCTATTAAAAACCAGAGCAGACAGACCAAAGATGATTCTCATTGCTCCAGACTGGCCAAGACAACACTGGTACCCTCTCCTGAGGAGCCTGACGCATTCCCCACCATGGACCCTACCTCTGATGTCTCTTCTTCTGACTCAGCACAGCTTCAAAACTCTTCACAGTCAGCTGAAAACACTCAATCTGGCCGCATGGAAGATTCCTTAACATCACAACAGACCCTACTCTCCAAGGAGGTGCAGGATGTCATTTTGGAGGCCAGAAGGCCGTCTACTAGAAAAGCTTACTCTGCAAAATGGAAACGGTTTTGTGCCTGGAATGAGAAAAAGGGCCAGAATCCTGGAAAACTGAATTTACCTCAAATATTACAGTATCGAGCTGAGCTGCTAAGCAGTGGACTTTCATTCTCCTCCATCAAAATCCATGCCTCAGCCATTTCTGCAGAATACAACACTGATCCACCTTTATTCTCTCACCCCCTCTTAAGACAGTTCCTCAGAGGGGCTAAGAATATAAAACCCCCCAGGAAACAACCAATACCTGCTTGGGACCTCAATTTCATTCTAGAAAAGCTGACCTTGCCTCCTTTTGAGCCAGCTGCCTCAACAGATTTGCAATATTTGTCCTGGAAAACAGCTTTCCTTCTGGCTATTACCTCAGCTCGTAGGGTATCGGAACTTCAAGCCCTCATGGCTGTGCAGCCTTTTATCATCTTCCATCAGGACAGAGTTTCCTTACGAACCAACCTGTCCTTTATGCCAAAAGTGGTATCCAGGGTAGCTTTGAATCAGGCTATACACTTTACCTACCTTTTATCCTAATCCTCAAAACAAAGGGGAGAGATTACTACATTCCTTGGACATCCACAGACAACTGCGTTATTATTTGGACAGAACAAAGCCTTTCAGAAAATCAGAACAGCTCTTTGTGTCCTATGCTATAGGAGCTCAAGGGAAGCCAATTTCCAAACAGACAATCTCAAAATGGATATCCCACTGCATACGCTTTTGTTACTCTTTTCATGGCAAAACTGTGCCTGCAGGCATCAGATCTCACTCCACAAGGGCCACAGCTACCTCTGCAGCTTTCCTCAGAGGAGTTCCTACCAAAGATATTTTGGAAGCAGCCACTTGGAGTTCTGTGCATACCTTGATCAAGCACTACCACCTACCATTATACTCCAAATCTAGAGCAGGCTTTGCCACTGCAGTCTTGCAGGGCATCCTGGCTCCTCCTAGTTCCACCTAGTGCCTACCACCCCTTTCTTAGCTTTGGGATTCTACCCATCTGTTATGACTGCAGCTGTATGCACGATGAACATAGTACAGTTTTGTACCTACCATAAATGTAGATGTTCGAGTGCTAATACAGCTGCAGTCCAGGTTTCCCTCCCTCTTTCCCCTCTTGGGACAGGCCTATTGGCTAACACCTCCTCATACAACCTGATTAGGGTATTCATTTATGGTGTATTTGCTTGCAACTACTGTATTTTGATTATATGGCATTGCTTTATTACACAAATTTATGTATTGCCTTCCTTCTGGGGGCACCTGACATCTGGGGCAAGAAAAACTGAAGAAAATGGCGTCAGCTGGTTCTTTTATACCCCTGTCGCACTGACATCAGGGAAGACGCGACGACGACCGACGCCGGACCTAGACTTTGGAATTCGGCCGACCGAGGACCCGCCTGACGGCAGGAGAACCCATCTGTTATGACTGCAGCTGTATTAGCACTCGAACATCTACATTTATGGTAGGTACAAAACTGTACTTTCTGTTCCATAGTCCAAAGTCCTTTGGCGTGGAAAGTGGATGCCATCTCTTTCTCTTGGAAAGGAATGTTCTTGTATGCCTTTGCAGTCCTTTCTGTTTTTCAAAAGATCCTTCACAAAATCGAGAAGGACTCTCCAAAAATCTTGTTGGTGACTCCCTCTTGATCCATACAGCAGTGAATTCCCCTCGTATTCCATCTGGCCAGAGGAGTAATCACAATTTACCACACTGCATGGATCTTCTCACAAAGGACAAAAGAAATCCGCTTCACCCTGATCTGTGTATTCTTCAACTGACGCTTTGGGTGATAGGGTTTTGATTCGTTTCAGACACAAGTTTTCAGAGGACTTGGTTCAGGTCCTGCAAGAGGTCAGGAAACCGTATACCAGAAAGTATTGTATGCCCAAATGGAAGAGATTTTCTATTTGGTGTCTTAAACATCACCAGGACCCCTTTTCAGTGGGGTCCCCCTTGGTTATTTCCTGCCTGTGTAAACTATTGCATTTGGCGTATCCTTCAGTGAAAGCTCACTTGTCAGCCATTTCTGCCTGTCTGCCACTTAGTCCTACTTTAGCCTCTTGGTTTGAGGTCAACCAGTTTCTGAACAGCATTGTTAATATTAGACCCTCAAGAAAGCCCATTCCTCCTTCTTGGGATCTTAATTTGTCCTTGAAAAATGGATTTGGGCTTCTTTTTAGCCTGCTGCTGCTGCTTTGCAACATTGCACCTGGAAGACTGTTTTATTGGTTGCTTTAACCTCTCCGAGAAGGGTATCTGAGCTCCAGAATTTGATGGCAGTCCCTCCTTTTTTTTCCCATAAAGACAGGGTCTCTCTCTCTCTTTCTCTCTCCATATAAATCCTTCTTTTATGCCAAAGATGCTTAATGAACTGTTCCTTAGTTAGTATAGCCAACTTAATTATTTTTTCCTTTTTTCGTAGTCGGCTAGTGAGAAGGTTCTTCATACCTTGGATTTGCACAGACAGCTCAGTTATTATTTTGGACAAAACAAAAGCCTTTCCTAAATCTGATCAGCTTTTTGTTTCTTTTCATACAAGGACATTGGGTTTGGCAGTTTCTAAGCAAACTATCCCCTGCTGTATTTCCAAGGCCATTTTTTTGTTATTCTTTCAATGGCAATCGATTGTCTGCTTCCATGAGGGCTCATTCTACTAGAGCAGTGGCTTCCTGGGGACATCCTTCTAGGGACTGGACATCAACTCTGTCCTTGAAGCTGCTACTTGGTCTTCAGTTCCACACACTCACTAGACATTGCAAATGGGATTTCATTTCCAGGGCCAGGATAGGTTTTGCCAATCCTATCCTGTATGGGTTTGTGGAAGGCTCTTCCTTGCCTTCCTCCTCCTCTCTGCCTTCACACTGTAAATTTTGTACTGTCCCAGAGGTGATGAATACTGCAACAGTAATATGGAAAGACATACTACAGTTGTAAAGTCTTACCATAACAGTAGATGTTCTTTTCACTGTTGCAGTATTCACTTCCTCCCTCCTACCCTCTCTTCTCTTCTTTGTACATGAGTAGTATTTTCATTCTGGCCGAGAGCTTCCTTTCCTCTTCTCCCTTTCTTCGTTTTTCTGGACGCAAATGTCTTTCTTTCCACTGGGGGTTCTGGTTCTCCTGGGGCACTTCATTTCTGAGTTGGGGGTATTTGTACATCACCTTTATACCCTGCATTATGCAAGGAACATGCATCTGATGTACAACGTTCCCTAGGTAATAAAGGGTTTGGTGTACTGGCTGGTCATTGGGCTGTCCTTGGCAGGAGACCCCACAGGTATTGAATACTGCAACAGTAAAAAGAGAACATCTACTGTTATGCTAAGATTTTACACAACTGTACTGTCTAACTTATCTTGAAGCAATGCATGGGTAGTGAATATCTTTATCCCTTAGGAAGGAATTCTGTAGTGTGCCTTCCTCCCTGTCCCCCTCCAAGGGTACTGCAAAATATCAGCATAGCAAGGCCAGGGTCTTTCAGGTAGACTTCTCTGCTCAGTGAATGAGACAGCTATAGTTCTGCAAGCTAGTAGAAATGACAAAGGAGAGGAGTCTGCTCCTAATCTAGTGTATTTTAATCCCGTCTAAAAAAAACCATGTCAACCTGGTTGCCTAGATACCTTCAGCCAGATACCTTTTGAGGATCAGTTTTCAGATGAAGTGCTGTGTGTCTTTCCAGTAGCCAGAAAACCTGGCATAATAGTCTTGTTTGTCTAAACAGAAAGAACATTATTTGTGCGATTCCGTAAGGCTAGTCCCCTTAGTGACAAAGGAACCTGCGATTCTTTAATATTTGGCAGAGTTTTTTTCTCCATGAGGTCTTTCATATGGTTTTTATTAAAGTACGCCTTTCAGCCATTGCTGCTTCTCTGCTCTTGGGTCTCCCGTGTCCTCCTACTGTTTATAAAAGCAGTTCCTTAAAGAAGTGTTGCAGTTAAACCGTGCTAGAAATTAAGTACTTCCCCAAGGGACCTTAATTTTAAAGCCGCAGCCTTTATGGACTGAGCTTCTTCCTGACACTCCGTCTTGAAAATCTAAAATTATATGAGCTGTGACTCTTGTATATAAAGATCTATGTACCATATCCCATAAAGACAGGATGAGTCTTAGCACTAACTCTTATTTCATTACATATGTTGTGGTTGAGTTGGCAGTCAACCATTCTTTGTAGCTTTCTGTCTTTTATCCAGTCGGCAGAATAAAGTGAGGAAACGTTGCATTTGCTCAATGCGTACAGGGAGCTGAGTTACTATATTCAAGTCTGGGATCAGGCATACAAGTCATGTATTTGTCCTCCATACCTGGTGAAGAACAGCTGTCTAGTTGTATTTTTTTTTTCCAAGTCATTGATGATAAATAATCCCTTACATATTTGTTAAGAGCACATTATGCTAGGGCAGCAACCTTCTTCACAAATCTGTTGACCCAAGGCATTTATGAGGCTGCCATCTGGACTTTGTTTCCCAACCTCTCAAGATGGGTACTCATTCTGAGAGTAGGGCAGGATTTGCTGCAGTAGTTTTTCAGGGTATGCTGGAATAGCATTCTCTTACTGCTTTGATGCTCTTCCAGGGGGTAAAAATGAATCATTGTTGTAATCTCTGTGATGAGCATAATATAGATGTTTTTCATGCTTCACTGTTGCAGTCATCACACTTGGATTATCTCGCCTGCAGGTAGCCCTCAGTTGGCCCGAATATCAGAGTCTTAGGATTTCTGCGTTGGATACTGTGGCTTCTTCCATGACGTCAGGTCGTCAGGGGTATAAAACAGGCAGCCAACACCATTACATAAGTCTTTCTTGCCGAGGAGGAGCCCGAAGCAGAAGTTGTTCGCAAGTGCCGGTCGGCCGCTACCTGAAATTTTCGTTTTCGAGTTTGTAATCCTGAAGTCTTCTAAAGCCAAGTACCCCGATGGGGATCCTTTTTTCTTGCTTTAACAGATGTCAGAAAAAGTTAACAATGGTCTTGCCTGTAGAAAGCAACTATCTTACAGAGATTTTCATTCTTACTGCGTCACCTGTTTAGGCCTAGACCATGACGTCCCTCACTGTCGGTTTTGTGCCTTAATACCCAAACTATTCATCGTCGGGCTATTTTTATCGCTAAATTCTTTCACTTTCGTTCTCCGTATTCCGAAATGGCTTCACTAAGCCATCCGATTACCGATCTTCCGAAAAAACGTAAAGATAAAGACTGAGACGGACCACATGAGTCCAAAACTGCCGACAATGCTTCCGTTAAGCTAGTCGCCAGTACGACGGTACTCAGTGAGGTGCCTTTGCAGCCCCTGATGCCCGACAGATTTGCAGGCCTCTGCCGAGACCCATTTGGAGTTCGGTATGCCGCGAGATGCTTCTTCGACTATGGAACCTGCAGATGTCTCTAACTTGGATGGGTCCGGAGCCGCTGTGCAGGCACCAGCTTCTGAGGGTGTATTCAGGCCTACTGATTTTCATATTAAACAGACTACTTCGTTTCAAGCCAAAAATACCGAATTCCTCAGGCCTAAAGTTCACACTACACCTAGGAAACCGATGACCAAAGTGCATTTTCAAGCCTACATGCCTCAAAAACAAATGATTAGAATGGCTGAAGACCTTATTACTTTAATTAGGGGAAGCCAGCCTTCCCCTCTGAGACCTAGAACTGATTTTCCTCCTGATTCTTCTGATCAGGAATCTGATATCTCTGTTCCTTCTGCCTACCAGGACATACCCTTATCTACCTATGAGGATTCTAATGCAGAGGATTCCATTCCCTCTGCTTCCCATCCAGAAGTTTTTTTTTTTGGTGAAACCTTGCATACCCTTAAGGAGCATTTCCGCTGGGAAAGCCAGGACTATTCTCAGTCCAAAAAGTGACTCTGGGAATTTTTAAACCTGTCTCAGCACAGGCCTCTAGCTATCCCTCCTGTTCTGGAGATTGTGGATGTTGTTATCTTGGAATCCAGCCTTACCCCGGATACTTTGCCTCTAGCTCCCTGGAAACCTGATAGGTACTATAGAGTACCTGACTCTCTCAAATTCCTTTTCAAGAATCCTACTGCGGATCTAGAGACCATTTCCCAAGGACCAAAAGGCATTAAGGCTACTACTGCCAAAAATTCTACCCCTTCTGACAGGGATTCTAGGGCTTTAGACAGATGGGGCAAGAAGGTATACACCTCTGCTACTCTGGCCATTAGGGCTTTAAATTGCCAGTTTCATATGTTAAAGTATCAGCAGCCTGTTATGGGGCTAATTAAACAGAAAGTTATGTTGATTCCTGACTGTGCAGAACACAAAGATTTACAAGAGTTAATGCATCCTGCTGACCAAGTTGGTAAACATACTTTGCAGTGTGGTTTTGATGCTTTAGAAGCATCTTGCAGGGCTGCTGACACTGGGTCTGTACTTAGAAGGCATGCTTGGCTTAAGGAACAAAACTTGCCAGATCATGTAAAAGCAAAATTACTGGATGCGCCCTTAAACCAAGAGCACCTATTTGGCAGTAAAGCAGAAGTCGTCCTCAAAAGGATTGAGGAAAAAGCTAAATCTATGCAAACTGTTAAAGATTTCTTACAAGTACAGCCGCCTAGATTCAGTAGGCATTGGCCTTCAAAGAACTGGTCCTTTCCAGTTCCTTCCAGGCCTTCTCAGTTCAAACCCAGGAGCAGCAGACCACCAATACTTCAGTCTCAGGTTACGCACAGATCTAAGCACTGGGGTGCTCCCATGTCCAAAGCAGGGACTAGTAAGCCACCCCGCTATGGTGAAATTGCACAATGACATATCCTTAACTCCTCCAAGCCCTGCTCAACTACTGGCACCTTTAGGAGGAAAGCTCGCCTTGCATGCAAAAAACTGGGAATACATTACCCAAGGCAAATGGGTTTTAAGCATTGTTTCCCTAGGATACAGATTCCACTTCCACTCACTCCCAACCCTAAGTGGATGACCAGACCTCCCCAAACCAGTGGACAGAGGCCCAAAAGCAAGTACTTTCTCTCCTCAGCATCAAGGCTATTCAACCTGTCCCAGTAGAACAAAGGGGACAAGGCTTTTATTCAAGACTGTTCCTGGTTCCCAGAAACGAAATCTCCTGGCGTCCTATCCTGGATCTGTCTATTCTCAACTCCTTTCTGGTGGTTCCAAAATTCAAAATGCTAACTGTCCAGCAGCTGCTTCCTATGCTAGCCAAGGATTCCTGGCTGGCAACCGTAGACTTGAAAGAAGCTTACCTGCACATCCCCATAGAGGAATCTTGCAGGAAATACCTGTGCTTCAGGGCAGGTTCTATGCACCATCAGTTTACTGCACTTCCCTTTGGCGTATCTTCTGCACCCAGGGCATTCACAAAGTGCCTAGCTCCAGCCATTGCATTTTGCAGGCAGAGAAGTATTCAGATTTACCCGTACTTGGACGATTGCCTGATTCAGGTGGAAAGTCAGGACTTGCTATTACAGCACCTGACATTTGTAAAGAGACTTCTAACCTCACTGGGGTACACCATCAATGAAAAGAAGTCTCACCTAGTACCCTGCCAACAGATTGTATTCCTGGGAGCAAGCTTGAATACAACTTCCCAGATGGCATTCCTCACTCCAGAGAAACAAATTTGACAACCCAGCTATCTGCAAAAAAAAATATTCAAGCTCTGGGGTTCATGGCCTCATGCATTCTGTTAATTCCATATGCAAGACTGCATATGAGGAAACTTCAAGTGGTATCTAAAAAGTCTATGGTGTCAACATTCTCCGGACCTGGAAACAATAATTCCTATCATTCCTTGTCTAAGGGCAGAGTTCCTTTGGTGGGCAGAGGCCTGCAACCACAACAAGGGTCTCCCTTTCACTCTACCCCGTGCCACCCAAACCCTAACAACAGACGCATCCGACTGTGCATGGGGGACTCGCATGGCAGGGCAGTGCATTCAGGACAAATGGAACCCAAAGCAGATGCACCTGCATATCAATCAAAAAAGAAGTGTTAGCTGTACAGAATGCTCTGACAGCCTTCAAAGACCTCATTTTTCCAGGACAACTGTTGGTAAAGACAAACAACACAACAGTTATGTGGTACATAAACAAGCAAGGGGGAACCCATTCCTACCCACTCTGCAGACTAGCCTTGGTCTGTGGAACACAGCCTTGAGCAACCAAGTGCACCTACAAGCTCAATTTCTGCCAGGCAAACTAAATTCACTGGCAGACTGATTCCTATTGTGGGGGAGCCTGACATCTGGGCAAATTGATGTAATGGCGCCGGCTGCATGTTTTATACCCCTGACGACCTGACGTCGTGGAAGAAGCGACAACATTTGACGCAAAAATCCTGGGTTTCTATGTTGGATGCTGTCGCTTCTTCCATGATGTCAGGTCGTCGGGGATGTAAAACACGCAGTCAACGCCATTACATCAGTTTTTCTTGCCACCACAATAGGAAGCAAAATATATGGTGTGGAACACCTCCAGCAAAAGCAAATGCACATAGTGTAAGATGTGCCAAGCCAAAAAGGACAGGTGAAAGCAAAGACAATCTGGGGCTGAAGGGAGGGTAACCAGGACTGCAACAGTGAATACACTCTAACATCTACATTTATGGTAAGTGTATACAACTGTACTTTCTGAGGGTAAGATTTTGGCCCTCTATTTTTGTTGGGCTCCTCTTTTCAAATGTCTCACCATTCTGTTAAACATAGTAATGATGCAGCTGATGCTTCTTCTAGAGCTGCTGCCTTTGTTTCTGTGTTAAGGTGTTATTTTTTGGTCTCTTCTCCAACGTTTACCTGATATTAAGACTAAATTGATGGATGCTCTTTTTGACAATAAATTCTGTTTTGGTTCTGCAGCTGCTGAGCTTTTTAAGTCCCTACAGGAGAAGGGCAAAACTTTGCTAGAATTAAAACATATTTTTGTTTCCCTGATTCCAAATTTCAGAGGAATTATCCTAAGCCTGCCTTTGTTCATAGACAGTCTCACTCTCCTCCCAAAGGTAAAAAGCGTTCTAAACGGGCTCTTGCTGCTAAGTCTACTCAGGCTCTCATTACTCAAGAGTCCTTATTTTTCAGACAAACCAGGTTCTGTCTGACTATCTTCCCTCCATTCTAGGTTAGGTTCTGTTGTCTCTTCATCTTTCCCAGTCTCTTCCCAGTTGGTTCAAGATCACTCAGGATTCTTGGGTTCTGTCAGTCATCTGTCAGGGATATTTCATGGTGTGGAAATACCTTCTTCCTCTTTTAAGCGTTCCTCAACCTCTCAGGAACAGCTGCCCTTATTTCTGGATGTTCTTCAGGGCGTATGTCTCAAGGCAGCATCCAAGCAGTTTCTGCTCCTCAAAGGGGGAAGGTGTTTATTCCAGAATGTTTTTGCGTCTCAGGAACAAAGGCATCTGGAGTCCCATTCTGGATCATTCCCAGTCAACACTTTTATAAAGAGCTCTTCTTTTCGGATGCTGTCCCTTCAGACCCTGTTTCCTCATCTTCCGCAGGCTTTCCTTGTCTCTCTGGATCTCAAGGATGTCTATCTTCACATCCCTGTTTCGGGAAATGTTTGCATTTTTCTGTCTTTCTTACCTTTTCAGTTCTCTGCTTTGCCTTTTATTTCTACTTCCCCAAGAGTCTTCACCAAATGCCTCACTCATGTGATTGCCTTTTGTAGGATAAGGGGGATAGAGATATTTCTGTATCTGAACGACCTCATTTAGGCTTCCTCCCCAGAGGCCTTGATTCAACACCTCTACTATGCTGTTTGCCTCTTGAAAAACCTAAGGTTTACAATAAATTTCCAGAAATCCGTCCTGACTCCTCCTTAGGATCATGTTTTTCTTAGATGCAGGCTCTAGACCATTCCCATGCTGGCTTTGATGACCAAATCCAAGGCTCTGTCCATGTTTGTCATTTTTCAGTCCCTTCTTCAGGTCTCTGTTACAGCCAGGGAGTTTCTAAGGTCTCTGGCTACTACATGGCTTCCACCATCCCTATACTTCCTCTAGGCAGACTCCATATGAGGAAGATACAGTGGTTCCTAAAGTCAGTGGGGTTCAGCATTGTCATCCTTCAGACTTTGTATTTCTAGCATTGGTTCCCTCTTCTGCATCTGGCCAAGGGCTGTTGCCATTACCTCTACAGGGTGGACCTACTCACACAAGACAAGAGATTTCTCATTTATCCTCACTTGTCCACTCTTCATCTGACACTGTGAGTGATAGGGTTTTGATCCTTTTTAGGCATCTTTTTTTCTGAGAACGTGCCTCAGTTCTGCGGGAAGCCAGGAAACCTTGTGTGTCCAACTCGAAAAGTTTTTCTGTCTGGTGCCTTGTTTGTAACCAGGATCTACTTTCTATGAAGGTTCCTCAGATTCTCTTTGTGTGACTTGTTCCATGCTGGGTTGGCATACTTTTCAGTTAAGCATGAATACTCGAAAGTTAAGCTTTGTCTGCCTTTGACTCCTGTTCTGGCTTTTAAGTTTGAGGTCAGACAATTTCTTAACAATCCTTCATATTGGTCCTCCCAGGAATCCTATCCCTCCTTCTAGGGATCTTAATTTTGTTCTTGAAAAATTTACTATTTATTTATTTGCATTTTGTTTACCTGGAAAGTCCACTGGGCCATTCAGAACTCATTTTCAGTGGAGGCCCGGGGAGAAAAGCTTCTCAATACAATCAATAGTAACTGTGGAATGTTGTATATTGGTGATATACAATTAACAAACAGTTTCAGCCCCTTATGGCTGTCCCTCTTTTTAGTTTTTCACAGGGACAGGGTGTCTTTGTACTAATCCTTTTTTATGCTCAAAGTGGTTAGTGAATTGTCTCTTAATCACTGTATTAATTTGACCACTTTTTTTCCCTTTTCCACAATCTGCCAGTGAGAAGGTTCTTCACACCTTGGATTTGGATAGGCAGGTTAGATATTATTTGGATAAGACTAAGGCCATTCGCAAGTCTCCGCAGCTTTTTGTTTCTTTTCATCCTAGATCTGTAGGTTTGGCTGTTTCTAAGCAAACCATTTATTCGTGGATCTCTAAGGCCATTTCTTTGTTCCTCCTTTCACTGGAAGAGCCTTTCTACTTCTGTGAAGGCTCATTCTACCAGGGCTTTGGCTTCCTCTGGTGCTTTTTCTCAAAAGATTGTATACAATTTCCATCCTTGATGCTGCTACTTGGACTTCTATCCATACCTTCACTAAACATTACAAGTGGGATGTGGTTACCAGGGCTAGAGCTGGATTTGCCAGGCCTATCCTGCATGGGTTTCTTGAGGGCCCTGATGGGCTTTCCTCCTCACAAGTTTCCTCTTGAGCTTTTGTACTCTCCCTTTAGTAAATAGTACTGCAACAGTGATGTGGAAGGACACAGTACATTTGTATAAAATATCACCATAGCAGTAGATGTCCTTCTCTTTACTGTTACAGTATTTGTTCCCTCCTTCCACGTCTTTTTCTCTACTCCTTTTTCTTTTTTCTTTCCAGATGCACATGTTCCTCCTTTTCTCCTTGGACCGTTGCTCCTCCTGGGGCTTTTTAGTTCTGAGGTATGTACGTCCATATGTCAAGTTTCATGCCCTACGCCATGAGAAGGCAGCATACGTATGAAGTTGTTGTGTCTTTCGGCTTATCCCGGTTAGGGGTTGCCACAGCAGAACTCCGGTCCGCTAATATTTGGTAGTGGATTTTTACGTGCCGAGTTACCAGCCCTGACGCACAACCTTCAACGAATCTACTGTTATGGAAAGATTTTACACAACTGTACTTTTCAGATGGTCACTGTTCAGTCCTTTTTGCTTGTGCTGCAAAAGGTTGATTAGATATGCTCGATAATTTTTCAGGATACATACTGTCACATCAAAATGCACAGGCACTCCAGAAGATACTGTGCTTCTGGCTGAGAGCCAGTCATTACCAGTTCAGAGCACTTCTTTTTGGTTTCACCACAGCCCCTAGGGTATTCCTGAAATGCATGGCAGTGGTAGCAGCTCACTATAAACTGCTGGGATTCAGAGTGTTTCCATATCTAGAAGACAAAGTCCTCACTGCCTCAACAAGGCATTGACTTCTACAGCCATGGCACTAGTTGCTCCTTATGTGGATTCATCTGTGAATCACTGTCAGTTACAGCAAATCGCAGCTCACACCTACGCAGAGTCTGGAGTTCATAGGTGCTTGTCTGGACACAGTCAGTCAGTCTGCTTGCCCTCTACTTGAATATATGCACTGAGGTCCCAAGTCAAAAAAGTCATTCAAAGTTTTTCTCTTCTGGCCCGATTAATCGTACAAGCCCTTGGATCCGTGGCAGTAGGTATCACTCTCATTCCTCTGGCCAGGTTCCACATGCATATTTTTCAATGGACACTTTCATTTCAGTGGTCCATGCTTCAATGTTCATTATTTATTTATTTGCATTTTGTTTACCTGGAAAGTCCACTGGGCCATTCAGAACTCATTTTCAGTGGAGGCCCAGGGAGAAAAGCTCCTCGATGCAATAATAGTAACTGTGGAATGTTATTTATTGGAGATATACAACTAAGAGTTTGCTTACTGTGTAAAAACATAGCTAGCAATCCAGTGGCAAGACAGGTAGCAGTGACAATTTCAATATTTATCAAGATCACTAAAGCATACAGGAAATTTTTTGGTAAACATGGCATAAAAGTAGAGAAAAAAAAAATACCATTCCAGTCAAAATTACACAAGCATGCAAAAGATGTCGTCTTTGGTGGATTCATTCAGACCAGCTCTACGAAGGCCATCTGTTTGTTCTTCCCCTGCCCAAGGCCACAGTGACCACAGACACCTCACGGTTAGGGTGGAGTGGGAGCAGTACTTGAGAAGGCTAGTCCAAGTTACGTGGTCCCCAGAAGAGGCCAAGATGCACATCTATGTCCTGGAGATGACAGCAGTCCTAGCACTGCAGGCCATTCAAGTTGTTCTCCCATCTGGGACATTTGCTCTTCAGAGGCCAGTATGTCAGTGGCCTGGTCTATCAACAAACAGGGTGGAACCAGATCTTGCCCACTTTGTCGAGAAACAATGAGAGTGTGGCAGTCGGGGGGATGTCTTCTGGTCGCTTTCTAATAACAATGCGCATCCCGGGGAAATGCATCATGATTGCGGACAAACTAAGCAGGTCCATTCTGGTGCCTCATTAGTGGTATGTCAGTGTCAAAGTGGTGGAGAGGATTTTCCGTTGATGGGCTAGCTGTGCTGCATTCTATTTGCCTCTCCCCTCAACCGCAAATGCATGTTCTGTGCCCTGATCCCTCCAGTGGTGGGGGTCACCAAGACCTGCTGTAATCCATGATTGGCCCTCTGATCTTCTTTATGCTTACCCACAGTTACCTCTCATTTACATATTTCTACAGGAAGCATTCCAGCTGAAGAGTGTAGTTATCCTCCTTGCACCCTTCTGGCCTTGTCAGATCTGGTCCCCTTCCTCTGACCTCACTTTCTATATCCATCCTGAATACTTGATCCCACACTAGATCTGTTTCACCTGACAAGTATGACTCATCCGGACTTAACAGACAAACTGACTGCATGTTTTTTCCAACGTAATTGTTTGCTAGACAGTCCAGGCTCTTCTCCTCAGTTCATCATGTCTTATCGTCTCAAAAAGCTTCTACTAAGAAGGTTTGCAAAAGTAAATGGGAAGAGATTTATTTTCTGGGCCATTAGCAAGGACCTGGATCCTTTCAGCACCTGTGCCATCTATCCTTGAATTTTTAGCTTCAATATTCAATGAAGGTACAAGTTTTTCAACTATTAAAGTGCAATTGGCTCCCATTTCAAATTTCCACCTAGGTGAAAAATAACTCTATCTTAGCTGCTTCTAAACTATGTAAAGCTATTCTTAAGGGAGTTTTTTTTTTTTTTTTACTTAGACCTCCGTTAAAGGATCCTACTCCTCCTTGGGATTTTAACTGTCATGCTTCAGGTCTTGACACAAGCTCCTTTTGAACTTTCGACCAAAGCAGAGCTTAAACTTTTGTCTTGAAAAATTATTTTTCTGGTTATCACATCAGTGAGACAAGCATTTGAACTCCAGGCTCTATCTTTTAAACCTCCTTACCTAATTTTTCACAAAGACAGGGTGTCTTTGTGAACAAATCAAACTTTATTGCGTAAGGTAGCTTCTGGGTCCCACTTAAACCAAATCTACCATTTTTCTTCCCAAATTTTTCAAATAATTGCAAGTACATGCTCCACCTTTTGGATCTACATAAACCGCTTTGATTTTATCTTCACAGAACCAAAGACTTCAGGAAATCTTTGTTTTCTTTTCTCCTAACAGATTGGCCAAAGCGATATCCAAAGTTTTATTAGTCAAATAATTAACTAAATGCATTTCCTTTGTTTATTGTAAAAAAAAGCTTATCCTTGCCCAAGCCCCTTAAAAATCCATTCCACAAGGTCTGTGGCAGTTTCTTCAGCCTTTTGGTCAAGGGCTTGCTTAGATGACATTTGAGCAGCTGCAAGCTGGACTAATTGTCACACCTTTTTTGCTCATTAAAATTGTCATTTCTAGGACCAGAGTAGCCTTTGGCTCTACAGCACTCCAGAATAATCCTTCCATGAGGACCTCCCAAGGTTGCATTAGCTGGGGATTCTGTCCCGTCAGTTGAGGAATGAATGAATGAGAACAACATCATCAGAAAAAAGGTATGTACTAACCATAACGTTCCATTTGTGTTGTCCATTTTCATTCTTCCTCAACTTCTTGACTACCTGCCCCCATCCTTTGCTTCTGTAAAGATCTAAGAGCTGCACCAGAACCTGTTTTCCTTGTTTGAGCTCCGACTTCCTTTTTCTTTTTCACTTTTCCTATTTTATATAATAGTGATTCCTTTAGCCTAGAGACAGCACACTTGAGCTGCGGTATGTTAAGGTTGGCGGGGCATTATGGGTAAAGGGATTGGTTTGAGAGTTCTTAGGTCCGATGATCTGGTAGAAGTGGCCGAATTGGATCCAAGTCTGGGATCCAAACCTGTCAATTGAGGAAGAATGAAAATGAACAACACAGATGGTACGTTATGGTGAGTACAAAACATTTTTTTACGTATGTTAGATGTCCACAGGCAGCTCAGATTCTACATACACAGAACAAAAGTCATTCAGAAAAGATGATCAGTTGTGCATTTATTTTTCCAAACCAAAGTTGGGGAAGGCAGTAGCAAAGGTTACTTTGTCTAGATGGCTTTCAGATTGTATGCCCTTTGTCCATCTTAAGAAGAATTTATCTTTTACTAGGTAAGCTGAAGGCTCATTCAACCAGGGCATTTTCTACTTCAACAGCCTACAGCCTTTACTAATGGACTGTCAATTAATGGCATTTGTGCTGCAGCCACTTGGTCTATGGTACTCACTTCTGTCTCAAAATAAGCTGGATGCTCATTCCAGATCACGTTCCTCCTTTGGTTCCACCATACTAAGGAATGTCCTCCTTTGATACCACCCAGTTTGATAGCTTCTCCCATATGTTTGAAATGGATGAAAAAAGACAATATTGGGTACAAAAGTTATGTACTTACTATAATGTTAGGTCCATGTTGTCTGGTTTTCCGCCAGTTCAAACTCCCACCCTCCTGCCCCCCCCTTTCAGATTGTCACCTGTGGCTTCAGGATGTTTGAGTAGACTTTTTTTTTATTCACCGTGTGCACAGTCATGTGAGACTGTACCCATTTTTCCTCAACAGGTTAGGACTTTCTAACTTAGGAGTGCCTTATATAGGTTGGTTCCTTTTACAGGATGGTTCTGATATCAGACAGACTGGGGGGGGAGACTTGATCTGAGCAAGTAAGGTGGAGTCCAGCGATTTCTGGGTAGGGGAGGGGTCAGAGTACTGGATCCAAAGAAGCTTCTGAGTTTGTGCCAAGATTGAATCCAGTTGGATCCAACAAAATCAAACAAAACGGATACAGAAGTTATGTACTCACCATAATGTTCCATCTGAGTAGTTGTACTTAATTTTTCTGCAACCTGTGGGTACTCTGCTCTGTATCGGATCAGAGCCGGCAACTTTTTTTCTCTAGCATCTGCTCCAGGCTTTTCCCCCTACCTATAATGTACTACCATCTCCTACCTTCCCTCAGATCGAGTTTGCTGCAACTAATTACATAAGCAACTCAGCCCAATGAACCAAAACCTGTAAAAACAGGACAAGGTCTGGGGGACGGAGGGAGGGAATGTTGCAGAAAAATGAAGTATAACTACTCAGATGGAACATTATGGTGAGTACTTAACTTCTTTATCTGAAGTAGTTAACCTCATTTTATCTGCAACCTGTGGGACAGAGTCCCCAGCTACTCTAATACTGGGAGGCCCTTATGGAAGGATATTCTAGAGCACCGCAGATCCAAAGGATGCTCTACCCCTAGAAATAAGATCTAATTTGTAATGGGAAATGAAGGTTTGTGAATTGGCCCAGGTCGCTGCTGCACAAATGTTGTCCAAAGGAACCCTAGACCAAAAAGCAGCAGAAGTCGCTATGGACCTGGTAGAGTGAGCTTTAATAATACCAGGAGGAGATAAACCTTTTGCTTTATAGGCATGCAAAATGCAAAGAGTGATCCATCTGGCCAAAGAAACTTTAGAAATAGCTTTTCCCAGAAAAGCTTT
Organism: Protopterus annectens; assembly: GCF_019279795.1. Taxonomy (NCBI): domain Eukaryota; kingdom Metazoa; phylum Chordata; order Ceratodontiformes; family Protopteridae; genus Protopterus; species Protopterus annectens. Next base: position 424,195,621 of record NC_056733.1, on the reverse strand, counting down.
GGAAAAGGAAACAAACAACTGGTCAGTCTTGCGGAAAGATTTTGTTCTATGAAGACAGAAGCGAAGTTGTCTATGAACATCTAACAAATGAAGTTTGTATTTACCTTTATTTTGGAAGTTAGGGAAGAAAGGCAGATTAATGGACTGGTTTATGTTTGCTTCAGATGCCACTTTGGGTAAGAAGGAAGGATTAGTACGGAGAGAGTCCCTATCCTTATGGAAGACCAAATAAGGAGGCACGGCAGACAGACCTTGAAGCTCAGAAACCCTCCTAGCAGATGTAATGGTGACTAGGAAAGCTGTCTTCCAGGATAAAAATTTCAAATCCACCGAAGCTGCAGGTTCGAATGGAGGCGCCACCAATGCCTGTAAGACAAATGTAAGGTCCCAAGGGGGCACTGAATCCTTGACAGGAGGACGCAACAGAAAAGTGCCTTAAAGAAAAGCCTTCCACAGCCTAGAGGAGGCTAAGGCAATGTTGTCTTCACCAACATGAAAATTAGAAATGGCTGCCAATTGTACTTTCACTGTGGAGGAGCTAGCTCCTTGCTGGAAAATGCCAGACAAAAAATCCAACACCGCTGGAACAGGTGTTGTAAAGGGATCTAGTTTTCTCTGGGAGGCCCAAATGGAAAAACGCTTCCATTTACTGCGATAGTTTCCTGGTGGAATCTTTAAGAGAAGCCACCAGAATGGATTTTACCGGGGATGAAAGACCAGGAGTCCTGGCAATCAACGGAACTGGAGCAACCAAGCTGTCAGCTTGTGGCTGCCCAGGTTGGGTGGACAGGCACCCAACGGATGGGAGATTAGATCCGGGCAGGGGATCCAGAACCCACGGAGGAGCTAAGAGATGAGACCAAAGGAATGGGAACCAAACCTGATGAGGCCAGAATGGGACAATGAGGATAACTTTGCACCGCAGTCGGCAAGCTTTCTGAAGAAACTTCGGAATGAGTGGCATGGTGGATAAGCATACAGAAGCCCGGGGGGCCAAGCATGGACTAGAGCGTCTCTGGGGACTTCCCGTGTTGAGGGAATCAGAGCGAAGAAATCTCTGCACTTTGCGTTGGAAGGAGATGCGAAGAGATCGCAGCAAGGCTGACCCCATGCAAGGAAGATCTCCTCCGCTACTGACCTGTTTCAGAGACCACTTGTACGGCATCAGGTTAGCCTGACTCAATCTATCCGCTAAAATGTTGGAGCGCCCCGGGATGTGTGTTGCGAATAGAAACCTTCCGGTGGAGGTCGCCTATTCCCACACACTCTCATGGCCTCGTGAAATAGGGGGTAGGATCTGGTTCCCCCCCTACTTGTTGATATACTAGACAACCGACATGTTGTCTGACTGAATTGCAATCAATCCGAGAGGAAGGACAGTCTGAAAGGCTTTCAGTGCTAAAAGCACTGCCCTCATCTCTTGAACATTTATGTGCAACTTGGTCTCTGACTGGGACCACGTGCCTTGGACTGTCATTCCCAGACAGTGTCCTCCCCACCCAAGTTGGGAGGCGTCCGTGGTCACTGTGGCTTGGACTGGAGATGACGCGAAGGGGCGTCCTAATATCTCTGGTGAATTTAACCACCAAAGAAGGGACGTCCTACAGATGTGATTGATCCTGATTGGAAATTCCATGGGCAGGTCTAGCCAAGACCATTGAACTGCCAGAGTCCATTGAAGAACCTGCATATGAAGGCGTGCACAAGGGAGAATCGATAAGGAGGCAGCCATGGAGCCCAGTGCACGGAGAACTTCGCTCGCCTTTGGAGACTTGAAGTTCGCTATCTGAGCTATGTGGGCACCTGAGGTGTAAGATCCTGTCTAGAGTTAAGAATACCTTCATCTGCAAAGTCTCTAGCCGTGCCCCACTGAATTCTAGAAATTGTACTGGTTGCAAATGGGATTTCTGAACATTGACTGTAATTCCCAGTAGATCTGCCAAGCGAATTAAGTAATCTCAGGCCAGACAAAGGTGATGCTTGTTGGGCGCAGCGAAGAGCCAGTCGTCCAGGTAAGGAAACACCTGAATACCCTGAAGCCGCTGGTGAGCCGGTACAACTGCCATTACCTTGGTGAACACCCTGGGGGCTGTGGTGAGACTGAAGGGTAGGGCTCTGAACTGAAAATGACTGGCTCCCAGCTGGAAGCACAGAAACCTCCTTGAGCGTCTGTGGATCTTGATGTGGTAGTAAGCATCCTGGTGCTCTAACGAGCACATCCAGTCACACTCTGAGATAAGGTAGAATGGACTGTAGGGTGACCATCTGGAATTTGTTTGGCTACAAACAGGTTCAATGTTGACTGGTCTAGAATGGGCCTGAGGTCCCCCATCTTTTTTGGCATTAAAAAGAACCTTGAGTAAATGCCTGATCTAGACTAATGGGGGGGAAACCTGTTTGATGGCTCGTTTGAGAAGCAGCTTTGAAACGTCTAGAGCTGCGGCCTCCCTGTGAGGGGGTGGAACATCCGGGAGGTGTTTTGGAATATTTGGAGGGGCAACAAATGGGATAGTGTAACCTGGATATAATCTGTAACACCCAGCGATCTGTCGTAATTGACTCCCATGCCGCTGGGTGTAAGGACAATCTTCCCCGACTGCCTCCAGAGTAGGACAGCCGGGCAACCCCTCAGGGCTGCTGACCGGATCTGTCAGAAAAAGGTTCCCTAGACCCAAAATTCCTGGGACCCCCTCTGCCTCTGGGGGAATAGCTGTCCTGAGAATTCCGGGAAAATTGAGATTTTCGGAACCACATCTTCTCCTGTGGATCCTGACGGCAGACAAAGTCTTCCCATCCTTTTCGCTGTAGTGTGTCACGTACTGTCTTCCCAAAAAGGGAAGAACCATCGTAGGGAGCATTAATAAACACCTTGAAAGGGTCCGCGAACTGACACAACCTGAGCCAGGCATGATGCCTCATGACTATTCCTGTCCCAGCCACCCTAGCTACTATTCCTGTGGCATGGGAAATGAGCCGCATAGACGTGTTTGAGACTGACTTCAGAGAAGACATTTTCGCAGAGAACAACTGTTTGTCCTGCGCAATAGACTCTGGGGGCGACTCAGCGAATTCCGATGCAAGGTCTCACAGAAGCCAGATCACATGTGCATGGATTGAAAAGGACGCTGAGGAATAGACGCGCTTCCCAAACCTATCCACCGACCTGGACTCCTTGTCTGGAGGGTGGACTGAGGAACTCTCCTGTGCTAGTTCCTTCTTCATGGCTGCTGCAACCAACATAGCGTTAACTGGGGCTCCTTTTGACCAATGTTGTCTGTCGGAAGGGGAGATAAAATTTTGTCAGGGCATTTGGGGATGGGCTCTACAGTGTCAGGCTCCTTCCATGCCCACGTGGTGATAAGGTCCACCAAGGGGTCCACTGGCAGGGACGCCCAGGAAGTAGATGGGCCCGTGCCAAGGGCCTCCAGGAACACTGACTCATCCCCAGAAGGTTTTGGGGCTGACCAACCTCACCTCTGGCAGGGGATCTCCATGATTTTTCCGAAGGAGACATCTTTGGGAGGTGACCTGGGGGAACCTTTTCCTTCTTCTAAGTCAGTGTCCATAGTGAGGGACTCTGGGGAGTCCAAGTGCCTCCTTTTGCACTTGCGCTTATGGTGACCCTCTTCAGTGGGACTCTCAGAAGAGGATTCGTGAGCTGCAGGGGGTTCCTCAGGGAAAACCTGGGAAAAATAACCTGGGGATCCTCTGACATGGGGCAGTCCCTGAGACAGGATGAAGGTAGTTGTCGCCAAATCCAGGGGTGTCTGGGTGGAATCCGAGGGCATGGGCTTGGGGTCTCAATCCCTGGAAGAGAACCCTCTCCACCACGCCGAAGGAGAGCGGACCTCCTTGGCACCCAGCAAGGAAGACACCCTCCCCGGATCCAAAGTGGGGACTGGAGCTGAAGCGAGGGTAGCCTGAGGTCGGAGGAAACAGGTCAGATCTGAAAAGGGCAGAGCCAAAGAATCCATTTCCTCGGGTCCGACTCCCTGTCCGCGGCTCTGAGAGTCTCTCTGATCCAAGCTAGTTGGATCCGAGGAACTTAAGGTAACAGCCAGAGTCGAGGTTGGAAGGACCATCGGCGCCAAGCTACCAGCTCCGAAAATCCTCTGATCCAAGAGACCCGAAGCACGGATAGGGGAAGGAGAGATTGGATGGAAAAAGGGCATGGAGGTCCCCCCTCCAGAAGGAGAGGGGCCTGGCAAGACTCCCATCTGTATTTGGGTCTGAATGAATCTCTGCATCATCCTGTCCATGTCCAAGTCGATTAGCTCCGAGTCGATCACGAAGAGGCTACCGACTCTGATCTGGCTGGTCTGCGCCATGATGGGGAGGAAGGCCTCAGATCCAAATGTTCCAACGGCTCCAGTGAGAAATGAGGAGACTGGAGCCATGGAGAAACTGGCCTCATGGCCTTAGAAGGGGGACTAAGAAAGAACTCCCTATCCGGGGATCTCTTGCGAGGTCTGTACTTTCTCTTGTCCCTATCCTGTTTGTGCCTTTCTCTGTCCTTTTCCTTGTCAGCCACGCTGACTGTAGATTTGCCTTTACTTGACCCAGCACCAGAAGAAGAGGGAGTTTGAGTCCCTGTCTGGGTGGGAGGTTGAGCACTAGGTACTGAGGCCGTGGCAGATTCCAGCATGGATGCGAGGAGAAGGCCTTTAGCAACTAATTTGGCCTTCTGATCCCGGAGGGCCCTAGGATTGAACACGGTGCAGATAGCACATTGTGTGGACAAATGTGCTACTCCCAAGCAAGTAACGCACAGAGTGTGACCATCAGCCGGGGAGAGCTTATGGCCACACTGTGCATTTCTTGAACACAGATTTTGGCTGATCAGCCATGGTCCTGCACCAAAAAAACACTACCTACTAAAAAATACCACACACAAACACAGGTAGGGGAAGGGCAGGCCTACCAACTACTCTACCAAGTTAACAAAAACTTTTTTTTTTTTTTGACTAACCGACGAACAAGCAATATACTAAAGGGGAGGAAGGGAAATAATCAACTCAGACACACAAAGAGACTAAGTATTAATAAAACTTACTATCCCTGAGCTCAGAGCGAAGGAGACCACGATGCACACTACTGGCGTGGCAAAAGAGATCTGAGAGAAGGTAGGAGATGGTAGTGCATTATGGGTAGGGGAGGAGCTTGGAGCTTGGAGCAGCTGCTAGAGAAAAAAAGTTGCCGACTCGGATCCGAATACCCACAGGTTGAAGATAAAATGAAGTTAACTACTTCAGATCTAATATTATGGTAAGTACAAAACTTTTTTTTTTTTTTGAGATTTTTGAGGAAGGGAAATGTACTACTGAAGTGAAGGGAAATTAAAAAAAAAAAAAATGCAAAAAGGCAAAACTCATTGCATTATTTTCTTGTTGTCCTGAGAGTGACACTTTTACACTTAGTAATGATGTCATATTATAAGCTTTAGTATTTTTCTTCTGAACATGCCAAAATTTACGTGATGAGTTTGTTTTTTTTTTCTCCTCTTAGAGTAAATATTGTGCAGCCTCTTGTGAGGTTTCAGTAAGTATTTTTAGACTGCTTATTTCATCTGTGTTTGTGTATGTGCTAGCAAGGGAACATAGCGCATGTATTAGAGATCTAATTGGCTTTAGATGAGGCACTGAAAGTAAAGAAATGTAATTTAAGAATGTTGCTTGACTTTTTGAATAGCTCTGCCTGAAATGACTTTAAAGTAAACAAGGTTGATAAGTCTCTAACACTAACATGCATCATTTGTACCATAACCTGTTCCTCATTGCTTGCTGCCCCAGATTGCTCCTTTCTGAATTTGTCAATTTTTCTTATAAATATTTATTGATTATGGTAAACATATTTTGTTCATGAGAATAGAAATCAATGCATACTCTTTAACAGCCAGCCATATACTAGTGTGTTGCATGTGTAACTTTACTGAACTTTTGAGGTAGAGTGCTGTCATTCATGTATTTATTATTGTGAGAATTTAGTCATGCATTGTGAAAGTTGTAGACATGCAAATATGGAAGAATAGAGGTAGAATGCCATTTACATTTAGTTGATAAACTTATTTAGCCAGAGACAGCAAAAGGGACTAGAAATCTGAAACAAGGATAGGGGCATATCCACAGATACCAGGATAAGTACTGGAA